>NW_010260308.1:0-22022 GCF_000690775.1 Eurypyga helias
ACTCTCCACCCAGCCTGTACTTCCAAACCTTCATCAGACATAGCGGCATGTTTGTCTGGTGGTGTCAGCTACTTGAGCTGTCTCTTCTCTGTGACTCCTGTTTGTACTTCCTGGCAGCTGGGAAGCACAGTAATCAAAACACGGGTAGAGTGATATATAAAAGTTTATTTTTTTGACTGAATGATGATCTAATAGCTTATCATTCCTCAAGTCTCATGCATCCAAGATGTTTTTCCAGATGAAGCCTGGGAAACATGAATCTTTGTGAAACAACTCTATGTTACTCCTTTGTTGGTTAGCATGCATTACTCAAGTAAAAGTATTCCAGCTGAAACCACAAGTTTTCCTGAAAATGACAAAATTAATGGAATTATACCAGCATAAACTCCGCTCTTTGTAAATCTGTACCGTAATTTAGCCAGAGAAAATTTAGCCAGTTTATCTTGGAATTGAGAAAATGGCATTAAAGTGGTATAAATCTGCCTTAGTGATGACCGGGTTTCCTCTTCCAGTTTTGTGAAATCTTTTCTGCGTTCACAGAGATTATTCAGAATGGCACCTGCACCTGGCATTTTCAGTAATCTTTTTCTTCTTGAGAACACATTTATGCTTATTCTTCTCATTTCTTTTTTCAAGCAAAGGAACTACTGTTGATATAATCCTTGGTGAATATAATCCATGTGCTACTGTGCTCCACTGTTATAAGAATCAATTTTAGAAGCTATAAAATAAGTCTTTGGTAAAGCAAAAAGGCTTTGCTGATTCTCATGCTGCACCTCAGCAGGTGTGTCTGCTGTAACTTTGTTACATTTCTACATTATTTACAAACAGTGTGAGAAGGAAGGTTTTATTCACCAGAAGAGATTAGGGAGTAATGAGATAGTGATGACTTGATAGAAAAAAATAATCTGTGTTCTTCGTCTGAAACAGTCACTGCATTTTTGTCAGATTTCCTGACAAGGACAAATTTCCCTTCTCTCTCATAATTAAAAAGACTCAACCTTCTTCCACCAATAAGACTCCATGCATGGTGTGACAAAATGATGGAGACACCATGACGTCTGTCTGCCACGGGGCACGGGCTCTTCTGCGCAATGCCGTGGCCTCTCCCCCTCACCTGAGCGCAGGCAGCGGGTCCAGCCCAGGGACCAGCCCAAGCTGCTGTGTCTGGCAAAAGGCTTGCAGGGCAGGAGCCCACAGAGCAGCAATCCCAGTGCAGGTGGTGCAAATCCCGCTACGGAGCCACTGTCAACAAGATGACATGAACATTTCTGCTTCAGTGCGTGAGGCCCAGCTCTGCCTGGGTGTTTCTGCTCACCTAATACCTGTATAACAAATGCTTTTTCGGCACAACAAGCAGACCAGGTGAAAGGATGAAGGCAGTAGTGTTATGGAGCTAGAATAACCACAACTTCTCTCCTAGGCTGTATAAGAATTACAGCCTGGCGGCTTTGTTATTCAAACTGTTCACTAACTAGATAATTGTCCTCATTCATAAAGTATCCGTACCTCTGTGCCAATACTGCAGCAACAAGGGCGAGCAGCTAAACGTGCTGTCAAAAACACACAGGTAACATATCTTCGGAAGGAACAAAAACCTTTTCTTGTTTGCCCTTGCAGATAAGTCATGATGCATATGAGGGCAAGAGACTGGGGAAGGGGTTAGTGCTCTAGGGATGTATGTTTAGAAATTCAGGAAAGTCCGTAATTGCTAAGGGTAGATATTTGTTCTGTTCTCCACTGCATTAGTCATTTGGTTTAGCACTCTCTCTGACCAGCATGACTGAAACAACACTGGAGTCATCTGCAGAAGTAAACCCAAGAATGAGGTCTGTGTTCCCTTGGCACGGTGTTGTTCGGCTATCACACAGTCCAGAGGCCAACATGTCTGCTTCAGGCAACATCCAAGTCCAACCAGGCAGCTTCACTCAGCGTGCGCCTCTGCACAATTCAGCCATCAGTCCCTACCTCGTCCTGTGACAACTTCCTGGTAGCATGATTCCCTTTTATTTCTTCAAGTCAGACAGCAATAATAACGAACATTTGCAGAGTGCAGGAAACCAGCCTGGAATAACTAATAATAAAACTAATAATTTTAATCAGGCTCTGAGGTGGCGTGAACATTTGCATCTCTACATGTTTGTCCTGTGAAAGCCACAGCACTGAGACCGTTTAGTCTTAGTTCTCGCTACCCGGATCCCTTGGAGCTAAAGCCATCCGTCCCCGTCTAGGGGGGTCCTTGCTGAGGACTTTTAAGCCAAGAAGGTCAATTTGGTGTCCCTATCTTCTTTTCTTCCTGACATTTGAAAAGCTGTCATCTTTTTTCTAGTTTTGTTTGGTGGTTTTTGTTGGTATCTACTACTTGCAGATACACACTGATACTATTTAAAGAATTTCCTAGCTCTCCTCCTCATTTATGAGATGTTTCAGATCTGATGGAGGTTTTTCATGGTTTGGTCTCCATTTTGAGTATATTTTAACTTTGTTTTCACTCCTGGTGCTATGCATTGATTGGTAATCATGGGGCAGAGATTTGGCTTGCTCAGAGCCTGAGTTCTCAGCAATCTCCCCTGCGTGCCGGGTGCTTCTGCACAGCGCTCTGCTCCACTCCAAACGCCTGCGCAGTGGCGCCTCTGAAAGACACAGCTCCTATTGTGCTGTTCCCAAAGGCACAGCTGAGAAACGATTCCAGTTTGGGCTCACTAATAACCCAATTGTACCGACACTACAATACACTGTTAGCCTGTCAGAAACCCAGCACTTTCATGTGATATCTTAATCGGTTAGATCTGCAACTCTACTCGAGCTACAAATTTATAGCCAAAGGCAACAACCATATCATGGCTGTAAATCAACTGGGGTTTTTGTGTGTGTGTGTATTATAACATTATTATTATTATTATTATTTTAAGGAAAAGCACTTTGGAGCCAAAATCAGCATGTGCAATTAACAGGAGGGACTGCACTTTAAGTTCAAAGGACCCTTTTGGGTTATCTGATTCTAATACAGCACTACTAACGGAGCCTAATCTAACCTGTCATTTCAAGAGCTATAAGGAGAACAAATTGCCATCAACGGGGGAAGGGTTTGGAACAGCATGCAGCCTGTCCTCTCCTGACATCCTACTCAGCAAATTCCTCACAGATTTCCTCCTGATGTCAGTAAAACTAACATAAAGGTTATTTCATAAAATCTTGTGTGGATTGCTAACTTGTGAAAACCAAAGGACCCATGCCCAGAACAACAATGCAGACTCAAGTAAATAATCATAGCATTTGTCCTTTGTGCTTAAAGCTTAACAAACCAGCGAAATAGAGGAGAGGCTGGAGAGTTCCCATGCCAAGTACCAATGTTGTGAGCACATATTGAAACGAGTAGCCAGTAAATGTTGAAATAAAGGTGACTGATCATATTAAAGACTTCTTGTTTGACTGGAGACTGTTAGGAAAGTTTTCCAGTTTAATATGCAATATGATGAGGGGTAGAAAAAAAACCCAGTAGGGTTAAATATTAAATGCTAAAGACATTATAAATCATACCAGCTATTTCTTCATGGAACACAATCCCTTCAGCAGATCAGGAATGCTGTAAAATATAGAGACGTGACCAGGGCAGATAGTGGGAGGACATTTGTTACCAGTGTTAGACTGGCAATGTCCCCAGAATCAATTTTGGAATCCTGGTGAAACAACAGATAGGCAAAGTTTTGGCAGTTTGGTATTTGCATACTGAAATAATGTCATGCAACTGGTCAGAAATTTTTCTCCTTTACCGTGATGCCATCAGAAATACAGACGGATGTCCAAATTGATAATACTAAGCACGCCTTTCCAGCACACTGTATTTCAGCCAAGATCACTGGTATGTTCTGGCTTCTTCATGCCGCACTAATTAAAACTCAGTCATCCTCACAGCTGCTTTGTATTTCTAGAGCACTGCACAACAGCTGGATCATGCCGTTGATTTTGGCCCCTAAACTCCTTGGAAATTACTGTGTGAATATCAAAACTTTGGCCCTTTCTGTCACCATTTAAGCTTTGACTTCACCTGCATCTCTGGCTTCAGCACACAACACCTTTGCATTTGGATAAAGTGTTGGAAAAGCATCAGCATTGTAACTAAAGACAAAGTAGATGTTAGTGTTTCACTGATTTTGGCAGGCTTCTACAAAAAGAAAAGCTGTTAGGGGCCACGTCCCTGAGAGTGACAGACTGTCTTCCACACTTACTGTGATGTAAGACTTGCTGCAAATTAAATCTACGAGTGCTGAAGAAATTTTTTAAAAGGCCAAGTTTGACTTCCTTTAGTGACAATCATATTCTAATTAGCTAGTTGATAGAAAACTCTGGATCAATTGATTAAGCTGCTCTGCTGCGGTATTAAGGAATTAAAAAAAAATTGCATCTGTCCTTTGTGGACCTATATTGATTTACATCAAGTAAAAGCTCACTTTAAATGTGCATTCCTTATTTCTCCGTTAGCGTGCTTATAAACCTGTAGTCAACTACTCAGTCTTTACATGGCCTCATGAATTAGCTGAATATCTCAGCTCCCACGGGGACGAATAAATCAAAATGTCTGTCTTGAGTTACAGTGTGACAGGGTGACACACCAGCATTCATGAAATCTAACATATTCAGCTAAGTGCATCTGGTTGATTATGCAAAGCTTGAGGTGGATGATGTGTCTCAACTAGTCATGAGTTAAATTTCAAATTAATTGTGCCCCTTCAGGTCTAACAGTTGAGTCATCTTACTACAGAGGAATCACTAACACAGCATGTTACTAAGCAGAATACACTGTAATGTAATAATCTGGTTTCCACTGGAAAACATATGTAATGTGCAATATTTATTCTTAAAACATGTAGGATGTTCTAGACCCATGAAGCCATTCACTGTAAGCCATGAAAAACAGGTTTGGTTCAGAGATTAAAGTGGCTGGAGGCTGTGACCCACAGGCACTCAGAAGGAAACACTTATAAAATAGAGACAGATTGAATCCCAAGTGCTCTCTCTTGAGAGGAAGCATGGTTGGAAAGTTTAAAACCCATTAAAGTTAAACAAATTGAAAAGCCCTATCTGAGAGGAAACATAGTACAATGTTTATTTTTCCATTACAAACCTGAGACCTAAAAGATTTCCTGAGGTTCTCAGGTATTGTTCATGCTTATAATGGAGATCTGTTTTTAGAAAGTGCAACTTGTGTTTAATCCAAACTGTTTGATGAAAAACACACTGCATAAGCATTCAGGAAGTTAAAGGCCATTGTATACCTGTATCACATATTGTTTGGATAGGAGCAGAACTACAATGTAAGGAATCTCATCATGAAACTCTTTCACTCAGAAACACTGGGTCTAATTCTCTCCCCATTTATGCTGCTGGACGAATTCCACTGAATTAATGAAGTTAAGACATGAGTAACCAATGATAATAAAAAGACAGTCTTCCTGAAAAAAAGCAATGGTAATGTGAGCAAGAGATTTATAACACTGGCTTGAGTCAAGTAAGTAGCAAGCTGTAGCAGGCCCAGTGTAACATTAGCCAAGCTGATTAGTCAATATATTTCAGGTTTTGCCTTATCACTAGTGAATTGCTTCTCTGAGATCCTTATCAAGAAAATATGTGATGTTAGTGATGTTGAGAAGCATCTGACTAAGGAACAAGCTACAAACTAAATCCAGAGGTGAATTTAAGTGAAAGATTAGGAAGCAGTGGAATATTATTCATTAGATCTATTGATATAAAAACTGGGCAAGTTTCAGACACACAGACCCTTCTTCAGCTTTCTTCAGTCTGTTTTTTCAAATAGTAGTTGATCTAAAGCAAGATATTTCTTTGTGCAGATCGTAGAATCATAGAATCATAGAATCATAGAACGGTTTGGGTTGGAAGGGACCTTAAAGACCATCCAGTTCCAACCCCCCTGCCATGGGCAGGGACACCTTCCACTAGACCAGGTTGCTCATCCAGCCTGGCCTTGAACACTTCCAGGGATGGGGCATCCACAGCTTCTCTGGGCAACCTGTTCCAGTGCCTCCCCACCCTTTCCGGGAAGAACTTCTTCCTGATATCCAATCTACACCTCCCCACTTTCAATTTAAACCCGTTACCCCTTGTCCTGTCACTACAGACCCTTGTAAAAAGTCCCCCCCAGCTTCCTTGTAGCCCCTTCAGGTACTGGAAGGCTGCAATAAGGTCTCCCCGGAGCCTTCTCTTCTCCAGGCTGAACAAGCCCAACTCTCTCAGCCTGTCCCCACAGCAGAGGTGCTCCAGCCCTCTGAGCATCTTTGTGGCCCTTCTCTGGGGGTCATTCCCCAAAGATCTTGCTTTCAGAGACCCAGGACAAGACCGTACCGGGTAAATGGGATTTCAAGGACTAGCAAACTCCCTGGCCAATCTGCAGGGTCAAGGAGGAAGAAATGAGAGAGATGTTCATAGAAGAAAACAAACAGGCAGATTGAGTTAATTTTAGTTGAATGTGTTGTATGGATGACAATTTGAAAAGGTCTGATGGGTAAGAAAGAGAAGAAACATGAAAAGATTGGAAGATAAGGGCAAGTGGTTTAATTTGATATTGCTGAATGGCACTCAGCAAAGGGAATTAGAGAAGACTTGTTTGATGAGGATGATATGCAGGAAGGATGATTTTCACAGCTGTGTTTTGTGTGACAGCAAGGTTTTGTTACTTGTAAACTGAACAGTCCCAGGGCCCCCATTCTGTCCCTGGGGTCAAGGAGCACAACCCAGCCATGCTCCTGCTACTAAACTCTCTTCTCTTCCAGAACAGGGTGGCAGCATCTGGACCTGGCCTGAGTTAATTCCTGAAGTGTGCTCAGTAACTGGTTAGGAGAGTGGTAGTTTGCCTGGACCAGAAGTGTGCCAAACAGTGTACTAAAAGTTTAGCAACACAGTAGGTCAAGTGCCAGAGCTCAGAAACATTTGCTGTAACAGTTTAATTTCCTAGGATAGACAGTCTAAGAGTGCAGTGTAGATGCTTAAGAGGACAGAGATATGAGCATTCAATACCCATGAGCTGACAGTTTGGAGAAAGCCTGAATCTTCTGGAAGGACGCTGTTGATCTTATCCTTTTACCTCTTAGTGGATTCATGTCCTCTGTACTCTTTTTTTCAAAATTCTTTTCAACTTTCTTTTATGGCACTGTCTAATAATCTCATGCAGTATTTAGCTTAAGGTGAAGTTTACCACTTCATTTAGTTTGCATTCCCCATTTTTCTTGGTTACCTTGAATAAAACCATTGTGCCACTCAGGGAAACTGTAGAGTGACCGTTGTTACGCATTGACACCCCACTCGTAGAGGATGTATACTCAAGTAATATGCTTTTTAAAAATTTAATTACATTCCTGTCTCTCAAGTAAACCTCATGTTAAAAAAAGATCAACAATAAGAGCAACCTGCTTTGTTTTGTGGTAATGAATTGTGAATGATCAAAATGTTGAGTGAAAGAAAGAGAACACTGGGAAATGTTCTTTATCATTTTCCTGCATCACTTTTAAGTTCTGTACATTTAAACTCATACCAGCATGCTGGAATGCTGAGAAAGTTGGTTACCCTTACTTTAAGACTCTGTTAAACTTACAATTAATGCCCTGGATTAACTTTCTGCCACACACAGAGTTGGTTGAAATGGTTGAGCTTTCTACCACCGTCTCTTGAGCATGACAGTATTTTTCAGTTTTTAGAAGATTGTTGTTCCAAAAGGCAGTATTTCCACTGTGGCTTTTTCAAAGTAATTTTGTTTTTAAATGCATCTTTATGTTTATTTCTTTCTAGGTAGGGATGAGATCCCGAAACCAAGGTGGAGAAAGCTCGTCTAATGGGCATTTCTCCAGTTCCAAGCCTGTCATCAGCCTCGCAGAGAATGAAAAACTTCATGAGGATGCCAAGAAAAAGAGCAAATCTCATCGGAAGGAAGATGAGGTCATGGTTTCAGCAACTGTCAAACGGCACTCAAAATCACCTGGACCTACTGAACGAAAGAACAAGAAGTCCATAGAGCTTTCTAAAGAGGACTTGATAAAACTCCTCAGTATAATGGAAGGAGAACTGCAGGTAAATCAAACATCTTTTGAACTGTATTTTCTAGGAACATATTTATTTTTAGGTTGTCCTGAAAGCACAGGGCTCAACTGACCAGGACATGCAAATTTAAGGCAAAGGACCATAAAGAGACAGCAGTGGTAGGTTGGTGTTTAACAGGATAGTCATAGTTTTAAATACCGATTTATTTACCATCTCTATCTGCAGCTACCAAAGCAAAAGAGATTATGAACACCTGTCAGAACTGACAAAGAAAGTGGGATCTGCAGGTCTTGAACACTTAGAACAACCAGAGGAGAATCGGCTGGGAGGGAAAAAGACAAGCACATATGCTGAGTGTAAATGTAATTGCTAATGCAAATATTCAAGAGACAAATCTGCAAGTCAGTAGCACTGAAAAAGGACTTAAGATGGTCCCTGGACCTTCTGCATATTCAGATGTTGCTCAGGGCTCAGCCAAAGCCCTGCCTGTCCCGCCTGGCCTCCAGCACTCTGGACATTCCCTGCCTTGCAAAGACCTGTGAGTTTTATTTCTTGGAGCAGTGCTCGCTTGCAAGTTTTCTCAGTTGTCCTGGTTCGCAAGTTTATTCAGCCCAGTAGCAAGTCCATAATGGCAGAAAGCCTGATTTTGTGCTTAACTCGTCCCCCAAAATGTTCATCCAGTTTTGAGGATTCTCTTTAATGCTAATAAATCGTTGAACACTCAGTAGTGTCAGCATTCAGGAAATTTCAAAACAAAGAGCTGAAAAATGGTATTTCAAAAAGTCAGTATGAAAATTTCTGAGTTTTCAAAACTTATTCCCTTTTGCAGTGGGACTACTTGTCAAATTTATACATTCTTTTGTTTGCACTTTACTGATATTTTTCACTGAACCTATGGACAAGCCGAAAAAACCTGCCCAACCTATGTGAAAAAATTTTGTCTCAATCCCTTTTTTATAGTTAACCATCAATTTAGTATTTCATATAAGGCTTTACTTTTGCCCTGAAACCCACATTCATTACATTTTTACTTTAATTTTGGACTTGTTGCTATTTTATCTGATTATAAGAAGCGACTGTTTTGTTAATTTCTGTCACATATGAGTCATCTTAATTGCACCATTACTATGACTCTGAGATTTCATGTCATTAAGTACCATTAAGTATCACTCTTCCTGTACATAATTCACCTTCAGTTTGTTAATAAGTACTTTCAAGCTTCAGGAAATATGCATTCAAACAAAATAATTTTGTCACAGAAACAGAGAATGGTCATTTTGTCGTGAAAAACTGCAGAAAAAAGCAAGAAAATGTGTTAAATGTAATTTTGCAAAGGAAAAAAACCTTTGTCGTTACAGAACAGTATCCATTTTTATAGTGCTTCATTTCATACAAAAACCTGTACAAGTCATTTCCTAGAAGATGGAGCTAGCCTGCAGCTTTGGTGGTGAATAGAGCCAAACCTCATTAGGAATGTATCATGCTCATGTTGTTCAGAAAGATTTACCCTGACATCACCTTTGTGGTCTGGAAAGGGGAGGCGAAGAAAGTCACAAATGTTTCCTGGGTGGCAATAAATGTGGTCTTTATTCTTATTTCTCAGTAATCCTCCTGTTCAGTACACGGAAATGTGGCTCTTCACCATAGTCTTTCACTTTGTGGGGAAGTTACACAACCTTTAAAGGGGTGCCCATGTTCTCATTATCTCTATGGGGATAGCTGCACCGTAACATGGGATGAAAATCATCCCATGGATAATAATCCCATTGTTTTGGACAATACTTTTGGCGATATTCATACATACAGACCCCACAGAGATGTTAGGCACTGCTAACATTTCCCAGCATCATGGGAAGATCATGAGGGCAACTATGCTGGTGCCGTAGAGTGCATCTGTTCTTTTGCTCCTTACTGCCAGGCAGGGAAGAGAATCATTATTCATTTTAATCCACAGCAGTCCTTAACTTCATTTCAAACCCCCCCATTTTAGTTAGTTGTTTGCCTGGTACCTGTCTTGAACCGTTACTGAAGTGGGCAAGCTACAGCACTTTGGCTTGAGACAAGAGCCTGGCTTTGACGCTACAAACGAAGACGAGCCAAGGAGGACTCCAGCCAAAATAAATACTCTGGTATTACCTCCTGGCTGTCATAGTGACCTAATGCACTGAGTCATTCCGTGGCTTTTCGTTTTCAGATCTGTTCGGACATCTCTGGTGGCTGGCTGGCGCTGTGATGGACTGACAAATCACACTGTGGGTTTATTTTGAAGCCATTTCAATACGGGCAAAGCAAACATTATATAGGCATGTGTAACGATCTTGTTTTGAGAAGAACAGCAGGCTGTACCTGTAGGGAGGTCCCCTTTTTGAATTAAAAAAAGGGATGAAATACCATCACTGTTCACTCAGCAGCCACGAGCAGGGGGATCTTACGCCTGCACTACCAAACACAGAGCAGGGGGTCACTGCATTGTTAAACCCCAAACAGCGAGCTCAATCACGGGAAGCAATCTGGTCATGACAACCATGGATTTAGTGGGGTAAACTGGTAATGTACACATATGCTTCATGTGCTTAGTTCACTGTTCACGTAATACAGCAACATAGACCCATGCCACGTTGCTGTCGGCACCAGTTTTGAGTCCTTACTTTGGGACTTGACCTCCCAGCTATTCCATTATGAAGGTGAACATGCCAGTAAACCGTGGAGACATGCCGTAGCAGTGATGTCTGTCTTCTGGTTGGTTTTTTTTTAATTATAATGACCTCAGGTAGCTTGCCTGTGCTTTAGCTTCTGGGGCCAAGCTGGACCCGGCTCTGCTTGTCATCAGATTTCCTGGCTGGGCCTTGTGCACTTACTGGATGTAGAGAAGCAAAGATTTTCATAAACAGCTGAGGTCACCATAGCCTAGGCCTTATTTTGTAAGAAAACAAAAGGTGAGAAAAAGTATACAGAAGCTACAGTGATGAAAATGTACGCCAATACCCATGGCAGGAGAGTTCTTAAGGACAGCCTGTCTGAAGGAGAGTGGGAAACAAATAAACTGATGGCAGGGATTGATTTTAAAGGCCTTATAGCTCATTGGAGTGTCTTTTCTCTTGTGAGATCTCACTGCTCATATAAAAAACCCCACTGATTTCGTGGTCTTTAAACACATATCAAATATATAGGGGCAAAAAAAAAAAAAAATCCATGAAGGAGGTCTTCCTATACCTGGAAAAATTTCTAATTTTTAAATACTGCAAAACTGATTTGAAAAGAAAAATTCAAACACCAGCAGAATAAATTAGACCACGAAGGCATGACATTAATTTGCCTGCCTGTTACAGTGATTTCAGTTAAACCAACATGTGAATATTATTATTTATACAGCAACACAGGCAGTGGGGATCTTTACAATGATGATGTAATCCTATCTGTCATTCACAGACTTTTGTCCAATGGCGTATGTATTTGTCCTGGCAGGAATATATGCCCTGTATACTTTCTGAGCAGCAGCCATTAATCTCCAGCAATACCAACACTGATTTTCAACATTTCCTGATTAGAGGCCCAAAAAGAAAAGAGGAGCAGTACTCGTACATGTTTACCATTCAGTCTTCTACTGCATGTTTGGAAAAACCTCCACAATAATAAAAATCCACTTATGAAGACAGCATCCCACTACAAATCACTGGTTTTTTCAAGAAAAATAATTTCTTAGCCAGGTTCTGTGCCTATTGCCAGATGATAATTTAAACTTAGGAGACAGTTTCCTATATTTCACACCAATTTAAATAGAAGAAACTTCGAAGTGTGGCCAACAGGTCGAGGGAGGGGATTCCCCCCCTCTACTCTGTTCTCATGAGACCCCTCCTGGAGTGCTGCGTCCAGCTGTGGAGCCCTCAATATCAGAAGGATATAGACCGGTTGGAGTGAGTCCAGAGGAGGCCACGAAGATGCTCAGAGGGCTGGAGCAGCTCTGCTATGGGGACAGGCTGAGAGAGTTGGGCTTGTGCAGCCTGGAGAAGAGAAGGCTCCAGGGGAGACCTTATTGCCCCTTCCAGTACCTGAAAGGGCCTACAAGGAAGCTGGGGGGGCTTTTTACAAGGGCCTGTAGTGACAGGACAAGAGGTAATGGGGTTAAATTGAAAGTGGGGAGGTTTAGATTAGATACCAGGAAGAAGTTCTTCCCGGAGAGGGTGGTGAGGCACTGGAACAGGTTGCCCAGAGAAGCTGTGGATGCCCCATCCCTGGAAGTGTTCAAGGCCAGGCTGGATGAAGCTTTGAGCAACCTGGTCTAGTGGAAGGTGTCCCTGCCCTTGGCAGGGGAGTTGGAACTAGATGGTCTTTAAGGTCCCTTCCAGCCCAAACCGTTCTATGATTCTATGATTTTCCACTTGAGTACTTTACTATAGCCAATGCTTTACTGTGTTTCTCCAGTGCAGAAATGGCATTCACCCCCTGCAGCTCAGCCACCCGTTCCTGTCGAGGTCTCTTCACAGAATCACAAATGTTGGAAAAGACCTATAAGATCATCCAGTCCCACCACCAACTCAGTACTACCATACCCACTATACCATGTCCTCAAGCACCACGTCTACATGCTCCTTGAACACCTCCAGGGATGGTGACTCCACCACCTCCCTCAGCAGCCTCTTCCCATGCCTGACCACTCTCTTAGTGAAGAAGTTTTTCCTAATATATAATCTAAACTTCCCCTGATGCAACTTGAAGCCATTTCCTCTTGTCCTATCAGCAATTACCCAGGAGAACAGGCCAGCACCCACCTCGGTGTCCCTTGGATGCTTTAGGGCTGAGGGAAATGTTTCCTAAGAGCCTGGTGCTGTGGAGGAGCAGAGCTCCTCAGAGCTGGGCAGCCATAGGGTAAATGAAATACATGTTAAGGTATCAGATGTATGTTTCCTCTGTTTCAAGCCTGAGGATGTGGATGGGCAGTATGTGGAATGTGATGTCTTGGAGAACAGCATGTATAATACACAAGTTATATATAGATGAACCACAAGCTACAATTCCTGAGAAGTCTTCAGACTTCCAAATGGACTAATGTAACACTGGGCTTGGACTGATGTTTTAAGGGAAACACCATGTCGCAGATATTCAGAGATAAACCTATTCTGCATAGCATCCCTCCTTCAAGGGGAGGGACCAAATGAACGCACTGTTAAATAAACCCTTTCCTTTAATCTGTGTTTATTTAAGGCTGCATTTAATGGTTAATTTGAGTGCTCACACAAGGTGTCATAACAATAGCTCCCCAGGAAGGATGTCTCCCTTGCCTGAGGAGCAGCAGCCAACGCACCTCATGGCAATGTGTGCTCCCCCTGTAGCTCTGGTCCTGGCTCGAAGCCAACAGTTCTCATCATGTCCAGTTTGACTTGGTCTCTCTGATGAGGTTGCTAAAGAAAACATCATCCCAGGATTAAGACTTCCAGCCTGGGATTAGTAGGTTAGTTGCATTTGTGCCACTGATTACCAAACTGCAGGTTGCACTGGTGGCTTCATCAACTGCAGGAGGGCTTGTTGGAGGGCAGGTATGGGCTGATGGCGGAAACAGGGTAAACATGGGGGTAAGGAGCTCTCTAATCCAATGGAGCCAAGAGGAGCTCACCTGGAGGTGGGCTACAGGACTTCCTTCTTGGGTGTGTCAGGGAAGGGTTTGCAGAGGTGGGTGAGGGCTGTGTGTTTTGTTCTTACTCACAAGGTCCTTATGAAATATTTAGATACCAGTGGCTGTACATCCTGCCATGATGGAAATCCTTTTTCTTCACAAACTCAAATAGCAGGTAGCCACATAGGTATAGGTGATCTACTGCCAATTGCATTCTAACATTTGTAAAGGTATTTTTGTATTTTACTATCTGTCTTTGTATGAGAAAACTAAGCTTTGTAAATGTAATGGGGTAAAGGAAAATTCTTTACTGTTTCCATTTTTCTACTTTCCTTTTTCTATAGGTACATATTTTATTAATACATTCTATTCTATAAGTATTCTGCTCTGTTCTCTTTCCCAAGATCTATCGTTACCTCTTTCTTCAGCTTTCTTTCCCTTGTCCTTTATTTCTCTAGCTGTGACTTTTTTTCCTATTCTACCTTTTTGTTACTTCCTCATCCTCATACTGCAGATGCATTGACTGATCCATTTTCCTGAGAATCCTGAACATAAAACTCCAGAAGATTTGCTGTAAATCAAATCCCAACAGCTAATTCTTTAGGCAAGCCCTTCATTTACCCTTTGTCATGAATTTATCAAGCTGTGTTTTAGGATTAGGTGGGTTGTTTACCTTGACTACTCCTCTTGGAGAATAGTTCCAGAACTGAAATCTTTTAACATTTAGTGAACGTATTTCTTTTAATTTCTAGTGTAATTGTAATTATGCCTAGTGAAACCTTTATGAAACTGTGTTGCACACCAATCATGCTTTAAAAAGCCTACTTCTCTCCCTACTGTTTAATGCCCAGTGTGTTTGTAGACAGCAGTCTCGCAGCCTCTGAGTCTGTTTTGCTGTGCTAGCCATGCCACATCCTTTTAGCTTCCGCTAGAAAATAGACTCTCCACATCTTCCATCACCACTTACTCAGCACTGGTTACACCCCAGGTTCATCTTTCTTAACTGTAGCTGGAACTTGACTTTTCTGAGTCGCTGAAACAACATTGTGATAGCCACCTAGGTATTGCCTGGTTAAAAACACCATACAAATGTCTGTATTTTTTCTTCATTGCCTTTCTTCATACTCTTCCATTAATATTATTAAATACTGAAATGCCCAAAAGCTCAAGCAAGGAATTTGGGATAGACAGGTGTGTGGAAACCAGATGTGGGGATTTTGGGTAATATTAAAGTTGGAAGAAGTTCGGACAAGATGCTTCAGCACCAGAAGAAACAGCATATAATAGAGTGATGCGAAGGAGTTTTCAAATGGCCATTAGCAATATCTCACAGTTTGAGAAGCTGAAGAGGAGCCAAAGTGGAAAGAATAGGTAAAGTCAGAAAAAAGTGCAGGTAGATTAGCTTTGCATAAGAGTTTATAACTGCAAAATCTTGTTAATTGAATTGAAATAGTTTAGGATTGTGTGAGCATATCATACAGGTGAAATTCTAATTCCTCCAGAGAGAAACTTTGGCGTGTACAGAGCTACAGAGAAGAAGAGAAGATAGGGTTAATGTGAGGAGGGAGAGGTGACTTAAGGAGATTGGAATGAGAGGAAAAAGGTTGGGCAATAGAAGAAAAAGAGTGTATGGAAAGGGAGTATATAACAGTGATAAATGGAGCCAAGCTAGAGATGTGGAGACACAGAAAAAGCAATACAATGAAGAGAAATGTGATATTCACACTATGGCAAAATGGGAGCCTAAAATGTCCCTTAAAATGTCTGGCATAAGAATATCAGTACAATAAGTTAAAAAATTCTCTCTCTCTGCCTGACCCCTTGTTTGTTTGTTTGTGTTTTCCTGGTGAAGCAGGCTTTTGCAGGGGAAAAAAAAAAAAGTTAGGATAGACTGTTTGGTTTTTTGTGTTTTCCTGGTTAAGCAGGCTTTTGAAGGAAAAAAAACGTTAGGATATACTTCAGACCACAAATGTCTGTTTTCATGGAATAATTATAACCAGAGATGAATTTTGTCCAGAATGGTATGCTGTAGCTTGCAATCATTGCTGTGCAAAACGCAGGAGATGTCGTGGGAGGTAAGCAGGGCTTGTCTACCAAATCCCGGAATCATGAATTTTAAAACAGAACCCTGCTGTTTTATTAAGGGGTGGGGTGTGGGGGGGGGGGAAGATAAGACAGTATACTGATACATAGTTAAATTGTGCTATTCAGGCAATTTCCTGTTCCCTCTGAAATTAAGGGCAGAGGTGCTATCAACCACAGTGATGATAGTCATTTTGTTGGTAGTGAAATTGCTTTAGAATTATATGTTTTTCAAAGTAATTATCCCCAGTAAAATGTCACTGTCACTGGACAGCTGTAGGCTGAAACCCTCTTTCACAAAGACTTTAACATCCTTCTCTGTTAATGGCTGAGCTGTACTTAACAGAGCTACATCTATCATGTTGTTTAGGCTTGGAGGGTCAGAAAAGAGAGGAGTAATTGGCAGGTGTCTCTGACCCACTGAACATCTTGTCTACAGTGGAGGGAAGACTATGAGCAGCTTGGGGTGTTTGGGTTTTTTTCTCTAAATTCTTGGTCTTTTGTCCAAAACAGAACAGTAAGGACTCCCCCCAGTCAACTGTAAAGTTTTGGTCTTGTTCGCATTGGGATCAGTGTCTTGGCAATCTTTTTTCATAATTTTAATTAACTGATGTCATTTCACTCTTTTTTTCTTTCATTTATGTAATACAAATTGTATATTCAGTAAAACAGTAATGAGAAAGCTTGTATCTTTCCTCATTTTCTTGAGAGAAAGCTCACTCGGTGGGAGAGGACATGGCCAGCCCTTTTGCAATCAATGCTAGATGCATGGACTGTATGGCTTTAAAATATCTGGGATTCTTGGGAGAGCTTGCAATGGGCATATGTCTTATGTGTCATAATGCTGTCTAGTACTCTGAGTCACCAGTTGTTAATTTAATATTGCAGTTGTAGCTGAGTCTGTTTTTATTAACTTTGCTGCCCCAGTTGTGTATTTATTAAGTTTATGTCTCCTGTTCTCCAGCTGAGGATCAGATAAGCTCTTGAGAGCAAAATGGATTATTTTCCATCCAAAATGAGCTCTAATAAAAGCAAATATAAGTCTTTATATAATAATTGTGAGAACTTGGCTATATGAGAAAGTGTCTTGTTTCTAGGGTTAAAGGCTCCACCTATTGGTTGACTAAAATGAGAGAAATGTAACATTTTCAGAGAGAAAACTGCTGGCCCTACTGAACATCCTGTGTCTTGCCACATCTTTACAAAATTGCTGGCTTCAGTGTAGAATTATGCATGACATCCAAAATAAATGAGCTTAGTGACTTATTTCTGAGGGCTGTGCACATGCAGCACCCAAAATGATGCACTACTGAGACACTATGAAGGGAAGTTCTTTCCTAAGACAGGAATGGTTTGGATTTTGCAAGTGAATTTTTTCTTATCCTGGAAATAATTATTTTTCTTTGCAAAAAAAGTTATCATCAGTTCTTCCATGCCAGCAAAATGAGTGGAAGTGACTAACCCAAGTACAGCTGCGTGGTAGCTTGCAGGAATTTGTCACCTTCAAGTTTAAACAAGTCAGAAACAGAAGTATTGATGTGGTCAGCTTCATAATGAAAACCCGCATCCCCAGTACTGGCTCAGGCAGTCTCAGCAGCTCAGGCAAAATGGCATTTTGAAAGGCTTCAGAGTTGTTCCTGGGAAAGCAATGGGAGTATGGAGAGGAAGGAGGATGTCCAAGTGGGCCTTGGGGACGATGAGGGGAAGGACAAACACTGGGAACTATCGGGGGGGATTTCAGAGACAGCAGGAGGCTGTGAGGGCATTGTGGGCATGCCGGGAGCTCTTGCGCTGCCCCTTTCGTTGCCACCCTCTCTAAGTTACTTCAGTCTAAGAGTTGGCGCCACTTCCCTCATTTCCTGACAGCTCCTCTGTTCAAATAATTGGCCACGCTGGTGAGTGCTTGCTGTAACGCAGTCCTACTGTTCTTGCCCATTCATCAGTCATCAGTGGCTTGAATGCACATCAGTGTAGCACAGAGCACTGGAAAACAGCTTGTTGAAGCCAACAAAATGCTTGGACAAGAGAAAGTTGTGTATACAGTTTATTACACATGTATACACATTTGTGCCTGTTGGTATCCCACTCTGCGTTATGCTCATGTCTCCGTAGAGGAGGCGGAAGGATTTCGTCCAAACTTCATCATCCTGACGGCTACGGCACTGCTGGCACCAGCTTGTCTCTCGCTCTGTCTCGCTCCACAAGTGCTCATTCCTGACAGAAGGCAGCTAGAGTACTGCAGAAAAAAAATACCTGGGCAGGTTTGTTCCTCTTGGAGAGGGACTACTTAGAGCACCAGCTTCAAGTGCCTCCCTGAAGTTCAAGTCAGAGCACCTAATCTCAGATGCTTTAGTTCCTTATGCAGTCAATGAAGCATTTCTGAAGAGCAATGCAGACAACCTGAGTTACATGTCTAACAACGATATTTTTTAGTTTCCAATGGATTTCAACAAATTGGATGATAGTATAGAAGTACATAACCATGGAGGAAATAAAAGAATGTAATGAATGGGGGAGAATGAATAGGGGAACAACAATACTGACCTCAGAGTGTCATATTTTTTGTAGTATTCACAGCATTAGTATCTAGATCTTATATATACTTATGAATTAAATCTCACAGCATTCCTGGGAAGGATTATTTCCTTTATGGAGCAGAAATTGGAGCACAGTGAGGTTAATTTTATGTGTGAAGCAGGAGAAAGAGGTTCACAAACAGAACATGGATCTCTTGTGTCCTGGTTAATAAAAGATTAAAGGGAGGATATTAACACAAGAAAAAGGAAAAGAAATGCTTTTTCTGTTATTAACCTTTCATTAGGTGTCTTTTTTTAATTCTTAAAGAGGTGCTAACTAATCTCAAAATAAGTTGTGGTTGCAAAAGGAACACCGCAACTTACTACACAACCCCAGCAATATAAAAACCCCTCGATGTGTGGGAAATGTGCAGCAATTTTAATGACTCCCTGTACTGCTCTAGTAGCTTGTGACTGGCAATCCACCTGGGATAAGGAAAGCTGCAGATCATTTCCTTAGCATGAATAAACCCGAACAGGGACTTGGACATTTGGGTTTTCATGTCTGATTTGGAGTACCTGAACCAGGGAGCTCACCCCTGCCTTTGCAAGGATTGTGGTGACTAGTGCTGGTCAGAGAAAGAACCTAAAGCTGCTGTTAATTACCTCATTTGTTAGGATGCACACTGCTTCATGCAGCCACACACCAGCCCCGAACTGCAAATAGTCATTTGTGCACTGCTGTTAACGATTCTTCCTGCTCAGGTGTCCAAAAAGATGTTTTAACAGATGTTCCTTCCTCTCCCTGCTGACCAGTTGGATCAATCTGTGGTCTCTGCTTGCAGCCAGGCTTCAGGTCATGTGCAAAATGTTATTATACGGTTAATGTTGGCTGAGACGTAAACTATAGGGCTGGATACGGCAAAGCCAAACCAGCGGGTCTGGCCACTGTGATGCATTGCTGAAGCATGTAGAGCATATCCCAACATGCAGATTTGTGTGCATAACTGACTGTGACCCCTGTGCTGACTGGATGATGACACTGTAATTGTGTATGTTGTAGTAACTGCCCCACGGTTCGATATTATTGAGCAAAGCACTCTTTCAGTGTGAAAAGACAAGACAGGATATCCCAGGCCCTAATAATTCAGAAAACATCAAGCAGTGTGGAGTTAATACTTCTCGGGGCCTTGCCATGGGAATTTTCTGGCTATGGCCCAGACTACAGATAATTAATTATGTCAGTGAAAGGCTCTGGTGGCCTGTTTTCTTCAGAAAAAAAGTGACATCATCCATAGAGCTCTCTGGCAATAAAGTAGAACAAAGCTGTGTGGGCAGGAAATAACAGACAGATGTCTTCTAGTGCTCATTTGATCTGTTTCGAAGCTTGCTGTAAGAAGTAATACATGGCTCAGTGCTGCTTCTCCTCAGTTCTGCAATCTTTAGCATGAACTTTTAAACATAAGAGGCCAAATTAATCTCTGATGTAATTCTTCTGGAGCCACTTCAGAGGGTTTGTGCAGTGGATGAGCTGGTCTATCATGTGCCTCTCCTCCAGTATTGATTTTAGAAGGACATTCCATGTTATCACCGTGAGATAACGCCCAACAAAATGAAGTAACACCGTATAACTCCAAAGGCTTCGTACAAGGCCAGAACGTTCTGCGCGGTGTGGGGAAGACGGGAGCTTTGTACAATGGAACATGCAGTAGAGCGTCTAACCGCCCAGCTTCGAAGCGTGCTTTGTGCAATAAGTACATCTGACCTGAAGGACAAATTGCTACCCAGTCCTTGCAGCAGTATGTAGGGATAGCTTGAGGGATCAGGAAGTAACAGAAGTATCATTCCTCTAGTCAGGGGTAATTTTTATTACTTTCTCTATTCATATTCATGGTATCGTAACACAAAATGAAAAAATGGCACTTTGCCTTTAATTATTTGAATTTCCTCCTATGGTAAGAAAAGAAAGAAAGTTACTGAGTTTAAAGAGGGATTAGTGAATTAGTGTTAAGGAGGTTGTGCAGTACACCTGAGTACACCTGCCTGAAGGTGCTTCATTCAGGTAAGCTAAGCGAACGCATGGTGTTCACTTTCTGAGGCCTCTAATGGGAATTTTCTGAAATAAGACTATTCCTGCCCTGGCAGTGACACAGCATGACCTTGTCCTGGATAGCACAGAAAGCAGCATGAGAACATCCCCCTGATCCCTCTCAGAAGGATGCCTTGAGTGTGATGTTTGTTAGCTGCAGGTGAAACGTTTGGAAAGTCTACGGGAATTTAGGAAATCTATCGCTGGTAAGACCACAACATTACATGGAGAACCTATGACCTTATCTAGTTTCTGATGTAGTCCAGAGCAGCTGTTGCACTATAAATAACCTGAACTGTGTGAAATGCATGTAATAACAGCACAAGTAGAAGTAAAGGTTCCTGTTTGTGGTTTGATAGTTATTTCTTGCCATTAATCACTGGCAAGAAAAATCTGACTTCATAAACATTAAACCTCTATTACTTGCCGCTCTCACTTGTGCAGGCATAACAAAGTGTCATGATAACTAGAAAATAAATAGTCAAAGGCTGGAAATAGCAGATCTTCCAAATATTGCCTGAGTGCATTCCCTGTAAATACTACTCCTGATCCCAAATTTTCAAAACTTCTTTCAGTTAATTGAGAGGATTTTCATCAGGTTATCGAAGTGTTTAGATTTCTCTGAAGTAGTTAGATGTATATTAGATGGCTCCAAGCATGGAGCTGTGAAGGAAATAATAGTCACTGGTAACTGATTCAGAGAGAAGCATAATGTGAATTGGCAGGAAGGATATTTACAAGCAAAATTCAGGAGAAGAGTTTAGGAGATGTAGTGGCAAAAGCACTTGGATTGGATTTTACTCTCATCTGACAGTGATGACTTTGACTTCATTCAGCCCATCTTGAATACAACTGATTTTTTTTTCCCCAATTTACTAGATGCCTTACATGAAACGAGTTTCATCAGCTCAGTCCCATTTCCCAGGTGACAAATGGGCTGTGGCAAAAATTCCCCGTTCAGTGGGTGCTGAGTTTTGTTAGCAGTCTCACGGGAGAGGCCAAAGACTGTGGGAATGGGGAGAGAGGGCTGTAGTAAATTGGCAGGGCAGGGCACGAGGAGGAAGCACGTCGGAACATGGGACTTGTGTAACAGTCTTTCCATTGACCAAGAATTTGGTTGCTAGGCTGCCGGTCCCCTTTTACAAGCAGCAGAGTCATGCTATTGTTTCTTAAATGGTTTCAGTTTTATGCAGGGACCTCCTTACATCCTTTCTGTATAATTTATATATTTTACTAGGCACGTAGTAAAGCAAGGTTTGGAACTCAGACCCCTGGTCTGCTCAAGCCAGCAAGCAAAAGAAAGCCCTTCTCTTTCATTCTGCCAGAAAAGTGAGTATTTCAGGGTAACCCTGCAAAGAGTGGCCTCACATCAGCCTTTCAGCTGGGTGGCTATCACGCACTCCTGAGGGGAGGGGAGCGTTGTCTTGGGGAATTCATATTTTCCAGGTAGAAATTCAGACGGCACAGCCTAAATAAGTTCACTGATCACTGGGTAGTAGAGAGAAAGGAAAGGAGGGCAGGCAAAGCTGTGCAAGACAGCAGTGATCCATGACACTTCAGCCCCCGCATGGACATACTCAAGATCTGAGGTCATCAGCCTTTAGAATTTGGCACCCCTAGTAAGCATAAAACAAGGCTTAGACACAGTTCAACTTTACAGTTCCTCTATCAGCAG
>NW_010260308.1:22038-41861 GCF_000690775.1 Eurypyga helias
CACAGCACTGTGTCCAGTTCTGGTCCTCACAATTCAAGAAAGACATGGGCAGGCTGGAGGCAGTCCAAAGGAGGACGGTGAAGAGGATCAAAGGGCTGGAGACCCTGCCCTATGAGGAAAGACTGAAGGAGTTAGCTCTTTTCTCCCTGGAGAAGAGAAGGCTCAGGAGGACCTCATCACAGTGTGCCAGTACTTAAAGGGCAGCTACAAAGAGGACAGGGGTTGTCTGGAGCCACGCAGCAAAGACAAGGGGCAATGGGTGCAAGTTGCAGCAGGAGAGGTTTCATCTCGGCAAAGGAAAGAAAGTTTTTACAGTGAGATCAATCACTGGAACAGCCTCCCCGTGGATGTGGTAGAGTCCCCATCACCGGAAGTTCTCAAGACACAATTAGACACAGTATTAGATGATCTAATCTAGACTTCTTTTCCTGTGAAAGGTTGGACCAGATGATCTTTTAAGGTCTCTTCCAACCTGGGCTGTTCTATGAGTTTGATGGACATGGAGTCTCTAATTAGGCTTTGCTCCTGGAGAAAATGAGTGTGCAAAAACACCTCTCAACATATCTGACCTTCTGTGTTTCTCACCTTGAGTGTTATTTCCAAGAGGTAAAAGTGGCTTTTTCATTAATCTGACTTCATTGCTCCTACTGTTTGGAAAATCAAGTAATTTAGGGCACTTTATTAACAAAAAAGTCTGTTTATTTTCAGGAACCCACAATGTGAACATCATAGGCAGAAAGTTAGCTTGGAGTTGTCTGTATGACAATTTAAGCAATCAAAAAAAGTAAATGTATGTATTTTCTAAATTCTGTCTTGACTTTAAGGAGCTTCTGTAATTGCAGTCTTCTGGACTTACGCAAATAAGTTTCATTGTGTTACAAGCTCTTGCAATATGTGGTCTTCTCATGCTTGGATATTCTTTCTCATCAGAGCACCAACAAAACAAAAAGAACCCAAACCCTCATGACTTGAGATATGTCTTTCCTGTGCCAAACACCATGCTGCTTCTACCAAAACAGCTAACAACTTTCCTCTAGGATTTATATACAAGTTTACTTGAATTTGAAAACTCTTCCTTGTGTTTGTCTCCTAGCTTATGATTTACACTAAACAGCATTGTGCTGTGAGACAAGGGAGGCGCCTTACAGTATGTGTCCATCAGTAGAAACAGCTTGCCAGTACGGTGACCTCTTCTTAGCAATGATCCCCTGCCATCCAGACCTAGGCTAGCTGTACTTCAAAATCTTCCTATGCTGTGGCTTGTTGCTGGCCAAATAAAAGCAAATTTGTTTCCAGTTTATTAATAGCACAAGGCCCCTTTTCTGGTCCAATGCTTCCTAGCAACCCGAGTGTCTGTTTGTTAGTCTGCTTTTCACAAAGTGTTATCATAAGTCCATGGAAACAAAGTACTCTGTGAATTACCCTTGAAAAGATAACGATAGCAGCAATGGCCAAGCCCAGAAAAGGCAGAAGGCACCTTGCCATGCTAATGCGATCCAGATCCTGAGTGTCTGCAGAGCGTGGGGTGCCCAGGAAGGGGTACGTGAGTGGGGAGCTGCCTGTGCCCTGGGGATCATAGAATCATAGAACGGTTTGGGTTGGAAGGGACCTTAAAGACCATCTAGTTCCAACCCCCCTGCCATGGGCAGGGACACCTTCCACTAGACCAGGTTGCTCAAAGCCTCATCCAGCCTGGCCTTGAACCCTTCCAGGGATGGGGCATCCACAGCTTCTCTGGGCAACCTGTTCCAGTGCCTCACCACCCTCTCCGGGAAGAACTTCTTCCTGATATCCAATCTAAACCTCCCCACTTTCAATTTAACCCCATTACCCCTTGTCCTGTCACTACAGGCCCTTGTAAAAAGTCCCCCCCAGCTTCCTTGTAGCCCCTTCAGGTCCTGGAAGGTGCAATAAGGTCTCCCCGGAGCCTTCTCTTCTCCAGGCTGAACAAGGCCAACTCTCTCAGCCTGTCCCCATAGCAGAGGTGCTCCAGCCCTCTGAGCATCTTCGTGGCCCTCCTCTGGACTCGCTCCAACCAGTCCATATCCTTCTGATGTTGAGGGTTCCACAGCTGGATGCAGCACTCCAGGTGGGGTCTCCTGAGAGCAGAGGGGGGGAATCCCCTCCCTCGACCTGCTGGCCACACTTCTGATACTGCCCAGGATACTTTTCTTAGCTGGCAAGTTATAAGCTGTTTTGGGAACTCTCGTTCCCTCCTGCTAGAGTTGCTCCATTTTAATCAGCAATGATTATACACTAATGAGGCTGGAAGAATAGCATGCACAGGGGCTGAGGCACTCGCTGGGAAGAGCAGCGTTCAGTCCCTCCGTCAGCTATCACTGTATTGAATAACCATTGCAGGGACTGGCATCCAGCTCTTCACTCTCCCACGTCATAGAGTTAAATCACCAAGCCCGAGTTGTCTCTGCTCTGCCTGGCCCTGTCAGTGTTTAATTACGCTGTCCACAGCCCAGCATCTTCAACAGGAGAGAATGAACTCCTCCTCCTCCCCTCCCAAACAGCCTGGGGTCTGAGGTGTGCCTGTCCCTGAGGAATGGGATGTATGAGGCCTGAAGCCTTCTGTGCTCAGGACCAAGACAAACTGAGGTTTCAGCGTGCCTGGTTGTGGCCCTTGGTGCATAGGGTGGAAGGGGGCTGCCCCCTCAACCTGCTGTTTTCAGTGTTCCCTTTGCACAGTGCTCTCCCCGAGCACACCCATGGCACAGGACACCTCCTGTGAGGCACACAGAGGGTACACCGAATTCGTTCAGGGCAGGCAGGAGGCAGGTATGGCCCAAAAGCTGTCTCTTCTTGAAAAGCCCTAAAACAACACGTCATAAAACAGTGATCTGTTTATATATATACATACCCCAAAACTCCCATGTTATCCTGAGACTTTTAAAGGGCTTTTTCTTCAGTATAGAAGCGTTGACCTCATAGTAACGAAGACACTAAGATAACTGTTATTTTCACAGAGAGAGAAAAAATTATGTGTTCTCTAACCTGTCTAAAACTTTCCTAAAATAGCATTTTTCCTCTACTTAGAGAGGCCTGTTCTCAGGACGTGATGTAGTGAGGTGTACAGACTGTTTCGGCACTCTTTGGGATTAGCCGACGTGATGCACTTGTAGTTTTGGCATGTATGAGTGATGCATCCTTCCCACACTTGTGCTGAAAAAGCACTCATACCATTCCAGTCGTTATTTGTAACTTGCAGATATTCAAAAAGCTTTTACTTGTAGTTACAGAATGTTGTATAGAATAAGCACTTACAGTTAGCTGCTTAGAATCAGGTTAGTTCTCAGTTGAGTGGCATGATATTTGCCTGAAGATAATTTTTTTTGGTTTATATTCTTGTTATTCTATTTTATTAAAAAATAAAATAAAATAAAATAACCACACCCCCAAAACCTCCCAGAAACTAAAGGGTCTTTGCCATTTCCTGAAATTGGTTCCTTGCTCATTTTAAAATCAGGTGGTTTTGTTAAGCTGCGATGCCTCTGTAGTATTGGGTAAAGATGTAAGATTTTCTACAGGGATAATACAGGATGCCATTATGAACACTGTGGAAAGCATGAAGTGTTGGTCAGTTCATAAATAAATCCTAAGCAGTCATTTCTTACATACAGGCAGGTTTGGTAAGAGATTTTTCCTAAGATATCTGACCCTTTCCTTAGCCCTTCATTTGCTTCCCAGGCTCACATGGGTTGAGTGTCAGAAGGGCAGGTGAGAGAAAAATCTGTGCCTGTACCCTTCTGCCCCCCTCCCCTTTGGGCTTGTAGGAGAGATGCTCTGCAGGGAAACCAGGGAGCTCCTTCATGCCCACTGAAAACTCGTACCTTTAACAGCCCCTCCCCGGATCATGGACTTATAAAACTGCGTTGAAGGACAAGCAAGTGCCCTGTCCCCATTTTACAGGTGGCTTAACAGATGTTGCCAAGTATCATTCGAATCAGAGCTGGAGATTAAGCGTTTGTCAGCAGCGTAGCCCTAAAATGCCCCTTATTCATAACCCAGTGGCCTTGCAGAGCAGTCTCATCATGCCCAGATGCCTGTTCATGCTGCCTGAAACTGGGGGCTCCCACCCAGGGTGAGCAGCAGGAGCTGGGACCCATGCTCCCACAGCCTCAGGACCACCGCTGCTCCCAGGTACAACCCCCTCCGCTGCCGGCAGGCTTTGCTCAGCCTCTGTGGGTCTGCTGCCAGTTATGCCTGTTACCCGACGTCTGCACCGTTTCTAGGGTTTTGTTTAAACAAACAAAAGTTAGAGAACTTCAGTGTAAAAGTTACTTGAGGAGAACATTTAGTCACAAAGTCAGGTAGGGAATGACTAGGAAATACTTGATTCGAGGCCACCTAGGAAATACTAATTCAGCCTGATTCTGCTGCTTGTTCTACTCATCTCCGTACTCCAGTCAGGGAACAGCATGGGCAGTGAGTAGATGAAGTATATGAAGACTGATGATGTTGCCTGGCTGTAGCTGCGACCCAGATAAAAATTCATAGCATTCAGGTGTAATGACAGGCAGGAATAGAATAATTAATGCCTACAAGAACCACATCTGGATTGCGCAGATCATGTTTACTCTGATGTCTACCGACGTTTTTATATTTGCACTGGCAGCCCATCATTCTTCTAATTTATTTTATTTTTGTATATGCAGTCCGTACGGATGAAATGTCCCAGTTATCCCTGTTTTCCCTGTTGGTTACTAGGTCGGCTTATGGTACTGATTTGCAATGTTACAGGCAAGGGAGGATGTGATCCACATGCTGAAGACAGAGAAAACCAAACCTGAAGTTTTAGAAGCTCACTATGGGTCTGCAGCTCCAGAGAACGTGCTCCGAGTGCTACACAGAGATGCCATCCTTGCCCAAGAAAAGTCTATAGGGGAAGATGTTTATGAGAAACCAATTTCAGAGGTAAAGACGTCTTGATTGACATTATTACATCTGTGCAGGGGCAATCATAACCAGAAATAAGACTCCACGTACTTTGTCTGTGTACAAAGCATGAGAAAGGATAATGCAGCACTTGTGCAAATGACAAGAAATTGAAGAAAAATTGAATATTTGTGTTCACTCAACCACAGAATAAATTGTAAGCAAAATCGCTGGGTTTGAACACAAACAATAAAGAGCTTGTATGCTCCTTAGGGCTGGTGCTGTAAAGTGAGAACAAAATCTTTGGGTATTACATTTCTGTTTTTTACATTCCTTTCAATTATAGTCTCCAACCTTTACTGCCTACAGCATTGGTAAGCACTCTGATTTTCTTGGCATACCAGAGCACTATCATGTGGGTAGTTAGGAAAAGGAGACCTTCAGAGATTGACTTCGACCATATTTATGACATCATAAATCCGTAATCATTTTATGCCACTTAAGCTCTAGGACTGCAAAGTCAGTTCAGCCCCTAAAGGACACCTGTAGGACTTGATCTCTTGCTTTAAAATCTAAGCAATAAATGAATGTAGAATAGACCTGGGAATGTCTGAGGCCAGCGAGAATGCCAAAATAAGCAGCCACTGCTTATGTTTATAGTTTTATAACAGTCCAGGACATGGATAGAGGGCACGCAACAACATACAGTATAATATACTGTAGTGCCTGTCCAACTCTTCTTAATTCCTCCTATTAGAACTTTCCCACCAGGAATTGTGTCTACTATGGGATAACTTTATACTGTGTATTCTCATTGAAGCGTTTTCTGGAGTTTTTCAAATGATGATAAATAAGGAAATCAAACATTAGCATTTGGGAGCATGCTTGAAATACTCTCAAACAAGATTAAAAGAGTTTAGCAGGACTAAAGAAGCTGATAGTTTGACAGGGACATCAGAGTAAAACTTTTGTCATGTGCAGGTCCACAGGGGTTATGTTGGAGCCAAAATAGGGTGGTGACAAAATGTCATAAGTGTAAAAGATCTGCTCTCAAAGGCAGAATCCAACCTGGCTCCTTTAAAAAATGCCATGACTGGTTTACTTCGACGGCCATGATCAACTTCTGGAGAGCAAACTGCTTTGGTCCTCTCTATTTCCCTCAGTTGCTGAGGCACCCTGTGAAACAGCAACTGCCCAGTGCTGCTGGGGCTGAGGAAGATGGGATTCCCACAAGAATCCCTGGGCTGGGGTTAGGCAAAGCAGGCTTTGCCATGCTGGGGGTAGGCAAGCAGAGAAGCACCAGGGCTGCAGGCTGCTTTGGCGGGGAGGAGGATGGAGTTTGTTGTCTGCTCCCAAGGAATAATGAGAGGAGCACCATGAATAGCTGTGGTGGCTTGGGTGTGCCCTGGCAACTTTTTAGACATGCCTCCCTGTCCATGAAGACTGGCATGTTTCATTAATTAAAATGGCCAGAAGATAAAAAAATGTAAAGTGTTGCTAAGAAAGAAAGAGACATTTTGGTCAAAAAAACAGGCTGAGGGGAAAACCCTGCAGCTTATATTGGATTGTATTTGGTAACGTAAAACTGAATCTGTGCTGAATCTGAATAGTTTAGACTTTTTATCTCAGCAGTCCTAGAGGTGTGTTGAGGACGTGTAACACACATTTCAGCCTTGAGTTTACAGCTTAGGCTACTCATGTAGGTGTCTAGTCCCCATATAGGCCCATGAAGTCAGGCTCCTGGGGTCTCAGGTCATATATCCTGCCCTGGCATTTGCTACAGCTTTCCTCGTGTGAAATGAGGGGAGCATGCACAGCACCTCACGACAGAGGAAATTTTGCACTGCAACAATATTATTTGTTACCCTAAAACTGAGCAAAGTTCTGTCCTTTGTGTATCTGAGAACCCCGCAAATGTTTATTGCAAACACGCCGTCCAAAGAAATCATTACTTTTACAGGACAGTTACTCTTATTTCTAGTCACTGCTTTATGTAAAGCCCAAGACATAAAATTATGGGACTTGCATTTACCAAACACAACATTGTTGGTTAATAAATCAGATGAAGTAAGCAAGAAGACCTTTAAAACAGTCTATTCTCCTTTCCTACAATCCAGCTGGACAGACTTGAAGAAAAGCAGAAAGAGACGTATCGGCGCATGCTGGAACAGCTCCTGTTGGCAGAAAAGTGCCATCGCCGCACAGTTTATGAGCTAGAAAACGAGAAACATAAACATACAGATTACATGAACAAGAGCGATGACTTTACCAACCTCTTGGAACAGGAGCGAGAGAGGTGAGTACCTGAGACGGTGCAAAGGGTATCCCCGGTGTCCCCACGCTTGCCAGTTCAGCAGTGACATGGCCTGGTATTTTCTGTGTTTAAATGACACTAAACTCCCATGTAAACCATTTGTAAGAGCTGGTCCGCTCATGTTATTAGTAAGTACATCGCTGTGCAAGTCCAGAGCTGGAGGAGTACCACTGAATGTTCCTGTAGTGCGCGCTTGAATTAAGAAACAAGTTTCTTCTGAATTACTCGTGCCCGTTTTGGGTTCGCCTCCTGGTAGCTTCTGATCAGATGTTATTTACGTTGGCTTAGGCTGGGGCTGGCTTGCTCAGCCAAGCACCGCATTTTGTGAGGGATGGGGCCCCGTTTGTCACAGCAGGAGGACAGGGTAAGGAAAACCATGACATGTATTAGGATACTGGCAGACAAGTGGTAGGGATTTTGCCATGCCCTTCACATTTAGACTTGCAAAGTCACAAACCACTGGCATTATTTTTCATATTTTTGAAGCCGCATGCCTCAGGCAAGATCTACGTTCCCCTGGAAGAAAATATTTTCCTGTTTAATGGAACGTGCCCAGCCTGTGCTGGACTGTCTGCAGTGTTTATCTCACAGCCTCATACGCTCCAGGTTTTTTTCCAAGTGCTTGTCCTCCTTGTGGGAGTAATTTGTTCTCCGAGTCTCTACAAAAAGAAAGAGCACCTACCTTGGGTGAAGAATGAGCATTCAGCTTTTCAATATGAAATTTTCATGCTCATACCAAACTGCTTGGAATCAACCCACAGTGTTTTGGGTTTAGTTTTTGGGGGTTTTTTTTAATGCTCTGAGAAAAATACTTAAAGCAAGTTCAAAGAAGAAATGCTTTTGAGGAAACCACAGTCTGGTGGCAGACACTTGCAAAAAGCCAGGAGCTAAATTGTTTAGTGTATTTCCTAAGCCCAGTTCAGCACCAGCTTTGAGTAGGTGGCACATGAGCTGCAGTGACCGTATTTCCTGATTTAATAGCTGCTGGTTTTCTGTCTCTGCATTTTCCTGGGTTGATTGGCAAACTTTAAAGGACAAAAATGCTTCTGCATCTTAGCAATCTGATTCTCTTAGCAGAAAATAAAGAATTTGTATTTCCAAGTAAGGAGCAATTTCACATCTGATTCTCATAGAGGCCTTTTTTCCTCTATGCTGTGTATCTGTGTACGTGTGGACTGGACATGCAGGAAACTAAAATGCTATAAAAGTACAAGTGGTATTAAAACACCTTTTCCTTTTGTCTTTACATTTTATATTCACTTTAATTTAACAGTCATTGGCTTCTTATTATTCCAGCTCAACTCATGTAGGCCACTAAATAGCCTAAGATTTTGATCTGTTTTGAACTGACTTCATTCAATGAATTGGATAAAAAGCTTTGTCTCAGATTACTACTACTGAGATGTTGAGTCCTATGTCTGTGGGCATTTTCTCATATTCTTCCTGCTCTTTCGTGTCTTTTCAACTTCAGGTTTTCTGCACTGTGCAATTTTTGGAAAACAGCAATAAAAAAAGGACAGTTTGAGTTTGAACTTCTATTGAAAGCAGATCTTTAAGACAACTAAACCCACCAGCTTTAGTCGCCAGTGGCTCTGTACTGGTGGCTGCGGGGGAAGAACTGCAGTGCTGAAGCCCTTTTGATTTATGTTGAGTGACACCAGAAACCTGATGTTTGCTACTTAATCCACTTTGTTTGTCTAAGGCACTAATGAGAATATTCGTTTCAAGTTTAGTAGCGACCAAGCAGAGAGAAAGAACATGGCATGTAGCTAAACATAGAAAACCAGGCATGCACGTCCCTTCCTCTTCAGGGTCTTCCTCCCATATCACTTGCAGATTAACAAGATTAACAAAATCAGGATGGGAGGGAAACCACTCGTTAGTGTGTCATCTTAAATGATCTCAACTCCTCATCTTCGTTTCCTGAGGGCGCATGAAACTGAGGCTGCACCCACATCTTTGTAGGCATTAAAAACTGGAAGTAGGATGGTTTGAGGGCTTTATTCACATAGAAAGAGGGAGTGATGGGTCGACTTGTGAGGAAAGACCCACAGTGGCAATCAACAATAGATTTTTGTCAGAAAGAAAGATTTTGTAGTGGAAGATTAAGTTACAATAGGTCAAAACATACAAAAACCCTCCCAGGCTCAATCTGCATATCGGGACAGAGAACTGACCTGCCCAAAGGCAGCTCTCGGGCTCCTGCCTATACATTTTTGTTTTATAAGTACCTCTCTCTCTATAATTTGTTTTACAGTGGTGCTTTGAGGCCCGAGAGTTATTTTATTAAAAGCTGAACAGACTTGTAGTCTCCATGAAAAAGGGACACGGAGGTGAACTTTGCCCGTCAGCCACACTGCTGCACTCAGTTATAATGTTAATGAGACAGGGTGAGCAGGAGGAAGAACAGTCCTGTGGGACAGCCACCTCACAGCAATCCAGTACAATGACAGCAGTAATAATTTCTGCCCTGGATCTGAGTATGTAATTTCTTTCCTCACAGTGTTTTACCAATCTTTCCGAACCATTGTTGTGCACAACAGCTTTTAGAGGCCACATCTACTTTTGCTGTCCTGTGAAAGTTTGAACAAGATAAAAAGGGAAATTCTTTTGGAGCAGAAATATGCCTCAGTTCTAATGTATTTCTGGCACTCACTTAATGTATTTACTTTGGAATACTTTTTTGCATATACTTTCATGCATTATCTCTAATCCATCCGCAACCTGATAGGAAAGCAAACAGTCCCTATAAGGGACTAATTATTAGGCCAGCCTTGCACAGGAAGGAACAGGAAAACTTTGTTTTTTCAAGAATAATTATGCATGGAAAGCATAAAAAAGAGAAAATTGTACACAGGAATATTCAAATATAGTAGACAGCGAGGAGGGTAATGGAGAAAGCTGGAGGGCCTGACTGTTGGTGTTGGCTGCAACTAAGCTGTAGAAAGGCTGCAGAAAAGTTTGGCATGTTACAGGAAAAGAGTAGTGACAACTGTTTGCCGGACGGAGATGAACGAAATCTGTACTTTTAATGGAAGGTACTTCTACAGACATAGTGGCTGGAGTGTTTTGCAGGCCCCCTCAGAGACCTTTGGTGGCAGATGGTGGGATAAGGTGTCTCTGGTCTGGCAGGTGGGGAATGAGGGGTCAGACTGGAGCTGCACCAACAATGTGGGATGCAGTGGGCACCTGAAGAGCAGGAGGCCACGCAGCAGCAGCCACAATGATCGAGCTGGTCCTCCCAGCACGGGCACCCTCCTGGTCTTCAGCCACGCTTTGGAGAGTGAGCTGGCAGCATGAGCTGGGACACCGGCTGAGGGGCTACAGCTGAACCAGCTATTGCCACTTCCCTACCCCGAAAAGCTCTGTTCTGCCTAGTCCCAGTCCTCCCACCTCTTCTGGGAACTGCGGGAGGGGCAAAGGAAGAGAAATCATTAAGATCAAGGATAAACTTTTTAATTTGATTAGCAGGGTGACCCTTGTATTTGACCAGCAGGTGTTCCACTTCTGGTGGAAAGTGGGAGAGCTCCGTGTAACTTGGCACTTCAATCGACCTAAGAGATGAGGTTTAAAATCCTGGTGTTTTTAGAGGTGCTAATCTCTCAACAATTTGTCTTGTACTCTTCTCTTAATGCAGTTTGTTGACAGCACATTTTGCTGCTATTAAAAGCACTGGAAAGCTCTCATTGATTTTATTGGTTCAGAAACAGCTTGTGGCGAGGACCACTGAGCCAGGCCTGCAGGACGGATGGCAGAAACAGCCTGAAAGCCTTCAAAAACGGGGGGAGGACGGAGTTCCTTTCATATGCAGGGGACATGGTTTGTCAATAGAGTGTTCGATGTGGCAGAAAGGCTTTGTTGGAGCTTGTTAAGGGAGATCTGTGCAACCTTTTTGTGAGCAGTTTGATCATTTCCAGCACGATCCCCAAGACTGCTGAGACTCTTTTACCCCACCACACAACGTGTCAGGAAATACACACCCAGGATCTAATGTACCTGTGTTCTGTATGAAAGCATATATATATATATGCATATATAAATGTTTAGTCACATATTATTGTAAGGCTTCATTGAAATTATAAGGTTTTTTAATCGTCTCTTGCTTTCCTTGCTGCAGCTTCAAATTATTCTTTACAACCGCAGCAACAGCGTTCCCAGTGCACTGAAGCATTTCGCGTTTTCCTCAAAGGCAAGGCCGGGGATTCAGTCTGTACTTCCTAAGAAGTGCCCTGCTAAATCTGGTTTTAGTTAAACCCTCTTTTTGAAGTACATGGCCATAATTAGATCTGCTTAGAGGAGACAGCAGGACTGTGACCCCAGATCTTTCCTCCACAAAGTTTCCTTTCAGCCTTCGCGTAAAATTGTCTCCTCTCTGTCTCCCCCATCGCAGCACCCCCATCAAGGAATGCACTGGCAAGTCCCTCGGAGGTCTGTGATAATACATTCCTCTCAGCTTGGGTCATCCTGGCACCGAGATGCTCTTGGCTGCTCCGCTGGTGATGTAATTCTGGGCCCGCATCACCTGCAAAGGAAACCGATCTGCGAGCAATAAAGCACACAGCCGTCCTGAAACAAAAACGGGGGTGTTGGTCTTAGCAAGTTTTTTAAACCTTACTCCCTCCCATCTCCCTTTTTGCATTTCTGCTTTTATTAACAAAGCTCCCCTTCTCCCTTTTCCCACGAGACGGCAGCACCAAGCCTTTCATTGGGAAGGGCTTGCCTTTTTGTTTCCCTTCATTTCATGGACCCGAGCAAGCGTAAAGGCTGGAGTGTGACATAGCTTGGAGATTCTGTGTGCGTTACCTTTTCCAGTTTGCATTTTCTCTTGATTTTTATGGAGACTGTAAAATAAAGAAGCTGGCAGGAAGACAGCGAGGCAGCGTATCCATCAGTCAATTATTTGTTTAGAGAACAATCAAGCCAAAAGGATGAAGTGTTCAGGGCTAATAAATCCCTGCGATTTACCCATTTAAGGCCAAATTCTGTGGTAAGAATAGCCCCATACAGAGATATTGGGGTGAGGTGTATGGTGCAAACATACAGCACAGATTTTGGCCTGTAACTCTGTAATCGGTGATTCCTTTAAAGTCTGGAAATTAAGTTACTCTACATAAAGTTTTTTTGCTATTATTTTTCTCCAAGAGTCCTTAGCCATATTTGTACTCTGACTTTTTTCTCATATGGTGATTGATTCTGCGTCCTGGTTTCCAAACTGTGACCAAAAAAAAGGAAGAGCTGGCCCGATGGGACTGTGGGAATTCACCACTGCCTACAGTAGTTACTCATCTTACCGCACATTACTGGCCGTAGCAGAGCACTGAGTCACTCTCTGTCTACTTTTCAGTAAGTGCATCTCTAAACTTTCAATCTTATAATGTAGAAGATGAGGGCAACAGTGCAGTTTTTATTCTTTTCATTTAGGCTGACATGCTATCTGTGTCGTTTGGAAACACTGGCTGTTTTCTGTCAGTGTAATATATTCACAGGATCACAGATCACAAATTCTGTGGTAGTCTATTGACAGAAATAAATGAAAAAACCTGGCAATGACAAATACCATTTCTGCACAGTAAAGTAAATCGGAAGGTCATCCATGTTGCAGGTCCTGTTTTACAGCCCTAGTTGAGTGCAAGGCAGGGACTGCTCAAAGTTTATGCTTTAGCTAATGAATCTGGTCCCAAGTTCCAACAAAACGGCTCCAAAGGTAATTTAAAAACGAGAGAACAAACAGCCACATCGGCCTGTGGAGAAACAATATGAAAGTACTGCGAGTCTTACACAATGCGAGGCTTGCCATGAGCTGGGACTGATCCAAACCCATCTCTTCACACTTGGATAGTCCTCAAAACTGTCCAGTCTTGCAGCCACCTCTGGGATTATATAAAATGGCATCATGTGTTGTTTCAGCTATTCTTCCAAAATTATTTCTAAGTAGGCATCAGCTTCACAGCCCTTGAGAGAGAATTATTATACAAAACTATATGTAGTTCATTATTCCTAGCAAGTTTGCTTGCTAAAATCATCAATTCAAATGCTCCCAGGGTCAGACGGGGGGAAAAAATGACTTCATTCAAAATGTACTCACGAACCCAAACTCTGTCCAGGGTGCAATAGGTAACAATTTTAACATTTAAGGGGCCTTTGGCATGTTTCAGAGTTATTATACTACTGAAATAAATGTCAGTTCACAGCTCTACTGAGGCCATCTTTTTAAGTTGTCATTTTTTTAGGCAAAGAAAACAAGAACTGAATCAGGGTCATGTAGGGAACCTCATTCAGAAAGATTAGAAACAGGCTTTGGTTGAAGTGCCAGATTTCAGTGAATTTCTAAGAAGATCTAGATAGATGCCACTTATTTACAAGTCTAACACATTAACAGGCACTCAGGCTTGAACATGTTGGGTATTTGCTCAACGTTAAGTTTACCTGTGCAGAGAGGCAGACTGATTAGTGAAGTATATGACTTACTGTTTTGATTAATGCCCTACAAGTAGTCAAGACCTGTTCTAGGTGGTGAGATAACTTCCACTAAGCTGTGTGAAGAACTGCAAGACGTCATCTGACTTGGTGGGGGTTATTCTGACTATGTCGATGAAGCTTTACTAACCCTGAACAGATGTAACGCTTTTTCCATCTTCTTTCCCAAAAAGGAATCATGCTTCCCTTCTCATTCCTGCAGTACCTCCACCCGCAGTGGAGAATACCAATAATGAGTTTTATATTTGCATCATTTCAGTTTTAATTTCTTTTTCAGGCTTACGTGGGGAAAAATCTTAAGGCAGACAAAAATCCCAGGGGGTGCAAAAACCCAAACTAAACATTCTTGTGAAATTTGCCAAAGCTTATGAAAATGTGAGGGGGAAGAAACGCAGAACAGAAAATGTATAATTCAGCACATATTTGTAAAGCGTCTGTGATTATAACATTGTGTTGCCATAATTAGTGTTTTGACTGATTTTTAAAAAACTCATTAAAAAATGCTGGTTTGGGTGTATGATAATCATTATAAATGTCATCAAAGAAAATCTGGTGTCTTAATTCACAAGACCAGCTGGTCAAAAAACATATCAAATATCCGTGTGATTATGCCATTCACCTGGACCATGGCAGATGGGATCCGAACCCACCTCTCTGGGGCCTTCCTGGTCATGTCATCGGGTCCCTTGGGGTGTCTCTTCCCACATTTCCTGGCTAAAACTGTACCACTTTTACAAGTCACTTACATATTTTTGAGTCCTTTTCACCAAAGGGGTGAAAATCTTCTTGTAGATCAGTGCCTGGGTATTCATATTCCCCCAGACGCAGGAATTCATGGAGCCAGGTCTCTCCACCTTCTGAAAAGTGAGGATTTTTCACCTGTTGGCTTGGTGAATGATGCCAAGATATGGTCCTCTCTCTCGGCTGCTTTTCTTAAAAGGACAAAGAGGGAAATGAAATTACTTATTCAAGATGAACAAATGTTTCACTGACATCCACATGAAACATTTTGTCCCTTGAATAAGGAAGAAAAATAAAGCTTTTTTTTAATTCTTTTTATAATTACTTATTGAATTTTTGGTTCAGCTATGGAACTGAAAAATCAGTTACTCACATAGCTCTGTTATCCAGTTGCTTATGTTAGAGAATGAGTAATAGTAACGCAGCTGAATATGTAATGCCCTAATGAGAAAAGATAAAGAAATGAGCAGAAAATAAGGGTAAATTATAGCAGAGTGAGAGCAGTGTTTTTCTGGTGATAGCACTTATGTCATAGGTGAAAAAGTGTCTCTTGGTGACAAGTATGTATATCACAGCATGAAAGTTCCTGTACAGTTCCGTTTAAAATGTTTATTTTCAGAGGAACTGGAAAGGGATAGACATATTCATCGTTTAACTATCAGGCTTTTCCTAGATGACTTAACTTCTTTCAAAATGATGCATAGCTTTCCACATTTTTTTTTTCATTTTGCAGATTACAGGCTGGGGTACATCCCTGGTTTCCAAAAACAGTCGGGGCAAAACAGTGTCCGTCCAGGTGAAAGGCAGGCGGGTGGTGCGGAGGACAGGGCATTGCCGCTGGCAGTCACTGCGCAGCTCAGGCTTTGTGAGCGCTGCTGATCCTACAAGGGAGCAGAGTGTGTCCTGGTTTGACTGGCACATGTCCGCACCTGAGAGAGCAAGCGCTGTCGGTCCAACTTGCTTTCGGTGGCAAGCACTGTTGCTTTGTGCCCCTCATGAGCACGCTGAGCTCTCTACACCCAGCTTCTTCAGGTCCTCTGAAGTAACCAAGCCGTAAAAATGCCAACCCAATGCTGCATTTTATGGGCATGAAGCTGGCGTTGTTGCGATTCCTTTGAAGTCCGTAGAGCTCTTCTTGATTAATGGAATTAATGAGAATCAGGGTAGGGGCTCTGAAAATGTTAAAATAGAGTGTGTGTGTGTATGTACCTGTAGAAGTGTACATATATGCATATATACATGTATTACATATACCAGTTCGTTGAGTGGAGATACAGCTCCTGGATAAGAGTTTTCTCTCCAGCAAAATAACTTATCAACAATATTTCTTTCCTGTAAGATTATATTTTAATATAATTCTATATGCATTTTTGGTTATTATAATAATTTATTACTGTACTAGTTTTATATAGTTTCTACAGCCAAATAACACCTTTGTATTTTGAATTATTTTTGGTCGGCATTGCCTATAGATTCCACCAAGGAGGCTGTAAGCTTTTCCAAACTGATTTTGCTGCTCTTTGTGTGTGAGGAATCATTTGCACTTATGTCACTGTTATGTTTTTTGAAATAATAGTGATTTTTAAGCAAGGATGCTCGGTGGAAGTTAACAGCTGACAATCAAATGCCTTATCAGAAAACAACAGAGCCAGGACGCATATGCTCTGCAGTTATTCACAGTGCAACACAGGCATGGCAGAAAGAAATTTTAGGGCAAGCAAAGGCAAGAAGAGCACGTTCGAATTCACACTTACTGTACGAAACTGGGAAATGGCATATGAGGATGTGGTGTGACAGCCAGGATTACTCAGTGCTGGTGGTGTTAAAATCTATCAGTCTCTCTTCAGTTCATAAAAGCAGCCACTGACTGCTCTTTTAAAGCATTTGAAAATTTTACTGAGGATCCATTATTTGCTAAATCACCGAATTTGGTGCTCAAAGGAAGTCATGTTTAAAAATCAAGAAGGAATCTTCATAAGATTGTTTCTTTTTCTCTGCTTTTATATGTGTGTCTTGTTTTACCCTTATGTCAAGCTGTGACTGAGGTGGCCAAATATGATATGAACCAGTGCACACAGCCTGTATTTCTAAGAAAATCGGAGACCCTGAATTGATGTAGATGGAGTTTTTGTACTGAGTTGTTATATTTTATAGTCTTCATGCAGACTCTTGCTCTCAAGCTGCATTGCTGTGGTACAGCTGTGTGAGCTTTTCCATGCTTGACTAGCCCAGTGCGTGCAATTATATGATTATATTATATGATGCTGCTTCCTAAATACAGATTTTAAACCTCTTCACTCTTTTTTTTTTTAACATTTCCCCATGTTTGAGTCCCTGTCGTGGTGACTCCAGACACCATCACTTGGGTTGCTTGGTGCTAAAACAACGCAGCAATCCTGTGCAGCCTGTTCTCTCTCATTTTTCCTACCCACTTGTTTTATTTGCTCTGTCAAATAGGTTATTTCAGTGGTGTATCAAATGGGAAGCAGCAAGGGGGACCATCTTTAGTTTTAGGTGTGGGACTCGGGTGCCTTTCAGTCCCAGTCCATCACTGGATCACCTTGCTTCGAGGGGTCAGTGTGAAAAAGCACAAAAGAACAAGAAGCCCAGAAACAGAACTGATGGAACTGGAAGGTAAAGGGTGAGGAATAGCAAAGAGGCAGGGGGGATGGGGGTCACAAGACAAAGAATATGGGGAGTGAATCTGAATTAAGAGGTTGATAAGAACAGAGGGAGTGGTGAGGGAAACTAGCTGTTGGCAAAAGCAGAGCACTGTAGAGCCTTCCAGGCCAATGACAGAATGAAGAAAGGTGGTGAAGGGATGAAGGTGTAGGAGAGACTGAGCTGCAAGCAGAAGACCTAGAAAGGAAAAATACAGCAAAAATGAAGCAGAAGGCATGACACTTATGACGTTCCTTGATGTAGTATAGCACAGGCACTGGGACTGCCCAGAACTTGTTTGCACCAACATACAATGAACTTCAAGGAAAAAAGTAATTCCGCCCTGATTTTCAGGTTCCAGTAAGGGAATAGTCACCACTGTTGTTACTTATTGTCACACTTAGAAATGTGACCCTTACCTCTAGATGCAGTATTTCTGTTCCATAAACCCACATTCGGAGAAGTCAGGTGAGGGGGAGGCAGCAGAAAGGGCAACAACAGAGAGCCAGCTGCCAGTAGAACAAAAGCAGCACACAGGTGACAATCCGTCTGGATTAATTCATGTCCCAGATCCAGCTTGAGCATAAGAGGCCCAGACCCTGCCAAAAACACTTAAGTCTCTCTTGGTAAGCTGAGAAGAGGCACAGCTCTCACTGCACTCAAAGCCTCAAGCTCACTCCTCTGAGTCATTTTTCCACACGAACACTTAGCCCATCAAAAGTGCATAATTTAGAAAAACAAGGGGGGAGACCAGAGCAGGTAAAGGTGGCATTAGTGGGGCGCTCTGGTGAAGCACGGATACGTGAAGCAGCCAACGCTGAAAATGGCAGGTCCTCAGGGAGCAGCAAGGAACCATTCTGCCATGTGCACTTATGTCACTATGACATTTTTTAAAATAATAGTGATTTGTAAGCAAGGATGCTCAGAGGAAGTTAGCAGCTGACAACCAAATACCTGATCAGAAAACAACAGGGCCAGGATGCATACGCTCTGCAGTTATTCACAGTGCAACACAGGCATGGAAGAAATTTTAAGGCAAGCAAAGGCAAGAAGAGCACGTTCGAATTCACACTTACTGTATGAAACTTCTTTGAGGTCCTGGACACCTCTTCCCCTGACTCCAGAGATACTTTGGTCAAAGGCCCACAGCCTGCTTCTATGACAGTGTTGGTGCTTATTCACAAAATAATGATCAAATCATCCTCTAAAATAGTTTCCTTGATGTAAACAGCTCCTACTTCAGCTGTAATCCCTTTTACTTCAGGGAATCCCACCAGTATTGGAGACACTGAGCTTTCCCAGATACCAAAAGGATGCAGACAAGTGTTAAGAAGGCAGAAAACCAGAAGGGGGGAAGGGGGAAGTGGAAAGGGAAAACAAAGCCAGAAATGCTTTCGTTAAACTTTAGAATCATGCTTCCATAAAAGGCAGCAGATCCTAACGTAGGGCAGTTTGCATGCTGCAAATAGAAAAAGAATTTAAAATCTAGGCAGCATGACTTGTTTAGAAAGATCTGAGGAGCAATAAAAAAGCCTGTGTGCAAATGTGCCTGCGTGCGCACGGTTTCTTTAACAGCTGGATGGAACAACCTGTTTTAAATAAGAGCAAAGGTGAACAAAGCCAGTTGTCAGTGCAGCTTACCAAATGAACTTTTTTAGCGTGCATGACGTATGCCACATAAAATGTATTGCCTGAGATATAACAGCACAGAGTCCTGTAGTCTTTTTCTCAGGCTTTTCCTACAAAGTCATGTTTCAAGAATTTGCTGTATTTGCCTTCATTATTTATTTGTCTCCAAAAGGCCCGATGGATCACCTTGTTCACTGTATCTTCAGCACCAAATTAAAATCAGCCTCTCCCCTCTCTCATTTGTCAAAGTTTTCATGTCCTATCAGGATGCCACTGAATTCATTAACATGTTACGCTCAGCGTAGGCAACTGGCTAAGGAGAAAGTGGAGGACAGGTCTGACTTGCCAAATAAGTTTGACTTAGCAAAAAAAGGGAAAAAACCCTCAAACAAAATAATGATGCTTTGAAAGTTTTATGAACAAAAAAATTTGCCTGGCAAACAACACAGTGTATGTTTCAATGTATGTCAGTAAACACAAATTTAGGAAAAGTTTTGTTTTGTACAAACAGAAACATTTGGGCTTTTCATAACATGTTAGGGAACTTGAGAGAGTTGCCTTGTCTATAAATGTTACGTATGTTTCTGCACTGATGATAAAGAGCCAATGGAGACCAGGGTGGTCTGCTGGAAAGGTTACAGAACCCTGTTTGCAGAGAAATTTATAATCAGGCAATCATTTGTTACAAGTCTCTAAGATCCACAAGAGGAATCCATCGCTGTGCAGAGTTTAGGGAATTTTTAAAGAGAGCAACTTATCAAAGAAATGTGTAGTCTATTAGCACATCATTAAATAGTTAAACCAATTCCTTCTTTTGCTTCCCAGTTACTCTCCCCTATAGCAGACAGCTATGCCAGATGCACGTTACAATTTCTGACTTCAGAGGTGAGTTAGAATTTGGGATTCCTACCTATTCCCTGCCCTGCTTTTATTTCTTGGTGTTTTTCTTACCTGACCATACAATGCTGCAAGTGCTGCTTTACTCAGGAATGCATTTCTTGGGCTGCTTCATCCCAATGAAAACATAAACTGAAGGATTCCTGAAATTCTGGGGAGAAAGTTAGATTTTCCCAGCCTTTGATGTGACTTACAAGTTGTCATGGTTTAACTCCAGCTA
>NW_010260309.1:0-27648 GCF_000690775.1 Eurypyga helias
CTTCTTTCCCCCCCCTTCTTTCCCCTCTTTTTCCACTCCCCTCTTTTTAAATCCTGAAGAAAAAAAAAGTGCCATTGTCTGCAGGCTTGGGAGTAAGTACATCTCCTGAGTTCTCTCTTTGCTGCTTTCTAATCTAACACTGCAGTTGAATATCTGGGGAGTGGGAAGTATAGCAGCCCAGCCTCTTCTGGTAGCGATTGCATTACACCTTAGTATCTGTAGGTTGTGAACTTTAAAGTATTTACATTTCTCCACTTTGAATGAGAGGGTTTTGTCCTAAACATCACTGATCCTCCTGCTGGGCAAAAATGGCCTAAAGCAGGACATGGCTCTCTCATGGTCCAGATCTCGCTTCAATAGGAAATGATACTGAGGGGGAAGCAGAGGGCAGGGGAAGGAATGAGGTCCCACAGATGAGACCAGAAAATAGCATTGCTTTGCAGTTACAGAAGCAGTGATCAAACCCGCCGTAGTTAAGGGCTGGCTGTGACTGCCTTGTGCTTACAGTAGAAATTCAGTATTTTATTCACTACTAAAATCTTCTTAAACTTAAGGTACTAGCACTTTAGGTACGGAATGACTCTTCTGATACTTACAGCTATTAATTAGCTAGCATCAGTGCAGTCAGTCAGATGTGATTTGTGTTGAAAACTTTTAACTTTCCAGACATTTCGTGCTGAGTAGAAAAGGGAGACTGGGAAATCTGGATGTGCAAAACGGAAGGATTTCAGTAGTTTCTTAGGTTTTGAGTTCTCTGTCAGCTCTAGTCCCAACTCCTAGTCAGAAGTATTTTTTGCACACCCTGAGCAATAGTTGCATGCATTCCATTCTATGATATTTAAAATGATTGACAGTGGGTACTTCATAAATGCAAGGGATAAGAAACCAAACATTCTTCACTGAAGTTTCTGCCGGGGATTCAGTAGCAAGTTATTGCCTGATAACAAAACTCTAGTACTTTGAATGGTACCCGTTATGAAAACTGGTATTTCTTACACAAATAGCTGAACTTCTGGGCAAGAACTTGATCAAAAAAATAATCAATAAAATTATGTGGTTTGGGGGAGTTGTCTTCTGTGGGTTTAGATTTTTTTGGTGGTGTTGGATTTTTTTTTTTGCAACATAAAGGGGTTCCTCTGTGAAAATCAGATTGTGTGGGGTGCAAGAGCAACTAAAAATATTTCTATTTACCTGTACAGTGTACCCTCTGAATACAAATGTTTTGACACCAAAAATCACACCTACTTGGCTTTTTTTCTTCTAGGATAGGCAGCTTAAAAATTGCTCTCACTTATCGGATGGCTTTTTAGGCTTCTGGGGGTGATGGTATTCAAAGTGTGAATAATGAATGCACTTGTAAATCAAAGCTTATTGACTTCATTGTGAGAAAGCAATTTATGCGTATGTTTTTAATATATAGATTATAAAAAAACAGTTTTATCATTCTGATACTTGCATCAATTTTTATCCCTATATAATTTTTGTTTCTAGTGCCTTTAAATACAATATCCATGATTTGAGGAGATTTTAGGTATTATAGGTATAGATAATAATCCCCTCTCTTAAAATATTAATGAAATCTGTTTTCCATGTCACTGCAGAACCCCCCTTGACTGAGGATAAAGTCTACTCAAGGGGGGGGGAAATCTCACTATATGCATAGGAGGGCTGAGCTAGGAATGCAGTGAGTTGGTTTTGGTTTGTTTTGTTTTTTTTTTTTTTTTTTTTTTATAGCAGTCACACTATTTCTCCAGCTGTTTGTGGCTTTCAAGAATCCAGACTGCAGTTGGTTTATCCAGTTTTGGAACGTCTGTTGCAGGGGAGGGGGTATGAATGAGCCTGTAAATGCTTCACTAGAAGAAATGTAAAACTTAGTTGTTTCTGACTTCTGCTTCCGTCAAGGTTTGGAAATGCTGCAGAATTAGTCTCACTTATCCTTGTGGGTTTTTGCTTCTGTTTCCCTCTTTTCCCCATCCTTTTCCCCCTTTCAGCACTACCCAAGGAATACCAGAAGATAGGAAAAGCGTTACAGAGCCTGGCACTGGTCTTCAGCACTAGTGGATACCAAGGTACTTCTATAGCTTCATTTGTACTTTACTTAAGAAAATAGCTTTTAATTACATCATGCTAGGTTGGTTCCCCTCCCCCCACCAAAGATCTTAATGCTTTCCTTTTTGAATTTTAGATGTCAAGCATGACTGGGGGGGGGACACGACACACACGACCCAACCAAAAAAAACCCACAAAAACATTAAAAACTTGTTTCTCATGTGTATTATTGGGTTTTTATATTGTGGTCTGCAATTTTGTTTTCTCTCACTGTGTAATCATGTGGTAGAGTTTAGCTTGATCTCATATATAATCTGGTCACTGACCTGACTGACAGAACATGCTGTAGCATTTTGTTGTGATGCCAAAGGTAAAAAAAAAAAAAAAAGCAGCCTTGACAATATCTCTTGCAGAACTATTGTGTGACTGACTTCATGAAACAACAACTCCACATGGGGATGGAGAACTTATCACAAGATTTTTGTATACCGTGATGTGGGCTGGAGGGTTGGCTACTGTAGCCTTTTCTTGCCCTTCACCTTCCTCCTTCAAAAGTCCTACAATAGAGGCTGTCACATTAGGCATGAAAGCTATGGGGGGAAAGGGAGGGCATCAATTGCTCAGAGTTCTCCTAAAATATAGTCTCGAGGTCAAAATTAAAATCCTGCTTTGATATGTTAAGTTCTGCTGTTACTTTCCAGGTAACTGGAAAAGTCCATTTTCTCTGGGATTCTCTTGTCAAATGTTTGGGTTTTTTCCTAGACTTAATAGAAAAATAGCTCTTTTCTAAAAACTTAAACATAGCTTAGAGGTTTCCCCTAACCTTTCCATCTTAGGACTTTTAGTTGACCAGTACTCACTCAGACTCCTCATCTATCCTGTGCTTTGTACTCTTAAAGCTTTTTGCCTCATAAACCATGTATTGAAATGGAACCACTTCTGACAGTCAGGTTCTCTGCTGCTGGGAACAGTGGAAATAGCCATGGTGTCTGTGGTTTGTTCTCATCTGTCCTGTACTTCAACAAGATGACTGCTAAGGGGTTTGCATAGTTATGTACTCATAACTGGGTTAGAAAACTGTAAATCCTGGTGAGATACAATCTTGAGAAAGGGCTGAAAATTGCTTGAACTACAACACATGTACTTTTGCCAGGATAAAAGGAAAACAATATGGCTTAAAGCTAGGATGGAAAATTGCACATCAACCTTAGGAAGGAAAGCTTCGATTTGAATTCCAGCATCTTCTAATGATAGGAACATGATAGTTGGGTACAAGGCAAGGATGTTTCTCTTTGCTGTTTGCTCAGTTGCACCTGGTTGCACCATAGTGTAATGTTCAGGAAAATGCCCTTCCCACTGATGCCGTTGTCCTCATTCTATATATTTTGCTATTTTTAATAACTGGTACACCAGTTCATGTTTTCAGAATTAATAATATATGGGATTCTTTGCCTTTCAATTTGAATTCCCAGAAAGAGAGAGTAAGTGCAGCACATGTGTTGCTTTAAATGTCTTCATCACTGCTGCCCTTGCGCTGTCCTACCTGCTGTTGGTGTACAGTTTCATTACAGGTCTGTGGAGTAAGCAGTCTCTATGCATGAGACTTAAGCACCTGGATTTAAATCGATAGGATGCGGCTTCCCTGATCTCAATATTTAAAAGAAGGCACTGGGCCTGTTCTTTAAATGAAGAAGCACTAGCTAGGCTGGGTGTGGGGTATGATTGTTGTGGGCTGCTGGTAAAGAGGAATGGCTCCTTCAGCCATACTTTAAAGGCACTCAGTTTGGTTTCTGTTGGGAGCTGAATGTCTTCATCCTTTTGCTTTGCTTGTTTGGTTGGGTGGGGGTTTGTTTGGGGGGTGGGGTTGGTGGTGTTTGCTTTTTAAGATTTCAGTGGCTGATTTGATGACATGAACACTTCCATCTACTGGTGGCTGATTCCTGACATACTGAATACATTGTTGGCTCACTTGCACAGTTAGGATGGGATGTATCTACTGGCCGTAGCTCTTTCAGTGCTGCCTGGTTGCCTTGCAAAGCCTTATGTGTGGTGAATGTCTACTGTCTTCTCTTCTGAATTCAAGCCTTAAATGTTTAAGACTTCACCAGGCAAAATGCACTTGTTAATCTGACTCACTCAAGCTCTTGTGCTGCAGAATGAGCCTTTTCAGCAGTTGCCAGCCACAGTGTGCATTGAGAATCTGTCACCAGTATTTCCAGAGGCAAGGGTACCTTTAAAACTACTAAGGACACACTGAGAGGTTCTCATTTAACTTGGTCATGGGCCAAATATACTTACTGTCCGATCAATTTTAAGAGCATGTGCTTAGGAAGTATGATCCTGGTCCAAAAATGCACATTGGACAGTTCCAGAATATGCCTGGAAGTATCTTGCAACCTGGCACTTCGTTGCCTATCCTACTGCATCATACGATGCTCTTAGGTTAACACAGCTTTAAATAGCATGGCTTCTCTTTTGCAGCACCAAAGCTGGGCAAGTCTTTTTCCTATATTAAGAAAATGTGAATGGCTATGGTATGCCATTCAACAATACTAAAATCTCCTAATCCTACATCACCCCTCAGGAATTTTATTAGGTGTTTACATGCAAGTTTTGCTACCCGGCCAGCTACCAACAGGCACATCTTGCCTTCCAGTCTGCTTGTGTGCTGATCATTATCAGTCTGAGATGTAGTTGTCCAGAAGAATCTTGCTACAAGTAGTTCCCTAGTACAACAATCAATCTCTTTCCTAGTCCTGATTCTGTTAAAACATGCTTTGAAAGAAAAGAAAACCAAACAAAGCCACACATTGACAAAAGAATAATCTGCTGCCCACCTTACAGAATATTATTTCCCTCAACATGCCTGGAGTATTCCCTCAGAAGTTATAATCACTGGCATTTACCAGGCAGTTGAACTGCTAAGACATGCTCTGCTAAACATTTCCAAAAGACTCCTCATAGTTCTACATGTTCGTTCATCTCCCTATGACAGCATGCAGGCCTGTAAATCGATGAAAAGATAAATTTCTTCTCCTGGTTGGGTTAAAATATCTGTACAGCATTACTGGCTGTTTTAACCGGTGTTTTTACAAGTACCTTTAGTCAAGGCTTTTAAGCCCTCTCTGTTTCTTGTGGGGGTATGAGTTAAGAAGCCTGTTCCCAGCTCCGTGTTGATTCAGAAGATGGGAAGGCTAGAAACTTGGCCCTGTCCAAGTAAAAAAACCTGTGACCAAAACCTGTGCTGACAACAGTGGTTGGGAGCAATCCGCTGCTGGAATTCACGTTGCTCTGATGGGTGAGCGTGCAGGTTGCAGGCAGTACCTCTGACGAGGCAAGCTGCTGTCCGAGTGACCAACGGAGCATGGCACAACACTGCTGGTAGCCTGTATTAGAACTTGGAGGGTGTGGCAGGTGAGATATCAAATCGGACTCTTTAAGGCTGCCCTGGCACCATCTGAAAAAGAGATTGTAGGAAGCAAAGGGTGCAGTGTGAGGAGCTGCAGATACTCTTCTACTACTTGTGTATTGTCGGGTTCTACTGTCTGGAACAACTTCTAAATATACTATCCCTTAGTTCTACTTTTGGAGGAGAGTGGATGTCTCTACTAATAGTAGAAACTCTTCTACAAGCTTGCTTTGTGCCCTGCTGCCCCCAAATGCAAGAGGATCAGTGTTGGAAGGGCTCCAGTCTACAAAGGTCCTTTGTTCTGCACAGAGTGGAGGAGGATTTTCTCTTTCTGCTCCAGTATACATACTCTTCTGGTTTCTTTATGCTCTGATAGGAAAAGTCACGTATTTTCTGGCACCATGAAGTGAACAGCAACATCTAGACCAATCTGACTTCTGATTCCAATTAAAGCCACACCATGTTTTGTCCTAAAATCTAGGAGTCAGTTGCTTAAGCAACAGTTACTTCAAGGTTACTTCTGAGCAGACATGGGGAAATCTGAAATAATGAAATTATATAACTCTACCTGAATTTATTTTTTACTGGTTTACAACAATATGAAGATACCTTCTGAATTATGTACCTCTTGGATATCACAATGGGATTTCATGCTGGTTTTATTTTATCCAGACAGGCTCAAATAGGAGAAAAATAACTATTTCTTTAGCAGGGCTTGTGTGGCTGGACTTACTAGTTCTTAGGATCAGTAGCTTTTCATCAAAGCTTGGCTTTATGAAACCAGTCTAATGGAAAGTAAGAATTGATTGATAGGACTGAAGCAGCATTTGATCATCACCTTGTTTCCTTTAGGACATGCTAAAATGAAGGAATCCCATCTAATAAATCTCTAACATGGATTAGTCCATATGTTGTAGTACAAGAAGGTACTTTAATTTTCAAATTAATTATTAATGAAATCAACGTTTGGTAATTTTCAATTAAGTCACTGATTGGTGTCTATAGAATAAACCCAATATGTCTGTGAAAGACTAACTGCTGCCTAATATAAAGATATGTCAGAAAGGATGAAAAAAATCATTTTTCCTTAAACAAATACTCAATATCTGTAAATTATACCTCCCCTTTCTCTACCTCAATTTGCTTTTCCTACTGTTGACTGCGTGCTTTGGACAAGCTAACAAGGATGGAAAAACCTGTGGTGTTTTGGGAAGGTGAAGTGGCATGACAAACCCATGAATGTAAGGCTTGTTTCCATCTTCGTCCCACATAGCCGTGTCCTGCTAGCAATAGAGTGTTCTGAGCACTTGTGGTGGTGTCTAGCTTAGGGCTCGTGGTGATGTCTGTGTTCGTAAGTGTAGTTTGTGGGGCCCTTTGATCCATTTCATATGATGATGAAAGTTGGAAACTCACTGTCAAAAACAGGGATTCTTACAGAGCTTTTAGATATTAGGGCCAGAAAATAAAAGGTCAGAAATCTTGCTGGCAAGGAAAAAAGTTAGTTCGGCTTCCTTCTGCTTCCCTGACCTTCTGACAGTTACAGTCCAGGACTGTTGGGGGGCTTAGAGCTTCATAGGGCATCGTGGAGAATTTACTGCTTATCGGGTATGAAAATAATTTATTAAAAACCAGAACAGAGGGTGTTTCTTCAGCTTTCTTAGTCTATCTTCTAGGGTCACCCTCCTCATTCTCCCTTCCCTCCCATTCTGGTTGGCTTCCTGTTACGCTGTGTGGGGGAATACCTGTATATTTAAACTATATGATTATGAAATGTGGAAGTGAATAATGCTAGTACTATGGTAGAACAGTGTTTACATTTTCCCTTTAGTGTTAATTTTCTACAAGATCTGCAGAGTTTTCATTCTTTAATGGTATAAACATTACTAATATTTTTCTAACTTCCTTATTGCTTCTGGTTATAAATGATGACTAGGCATTTATTATTGTAAAAGAAGCTGTCTTAGAAATCTGCCTTGAATCAGGGCAAGTTTCTTATGGGAATTGCCTTGCTGTAATTTGAACACTGATGTTTACTTCCAGGAGAATCAGATCTCAATGGAGCAATAACAGAAGCAGGAAAAACCTATGAAGAAATAGCCAGTCTTGTAGCAGATCAGGTAGGAGTATGATTGAATGCACTGGCGCAGTGTGTACAAACACATCACCTATATGGATCACTTCTGACTTTTCTTTTTTTTTTCTCTTCTCTTCAATCATAACTGCTAGTGCTGCAGACCAGTTAAATGAAATTGCTATCGATACTTTTAAATGCACTTTTATCATCTTTTTACCGTGTGTCACCCTCCCATCACATTCCCCCTAAGATAATTCTCTTGGATCAGAAAGATCACACTCTGGTTTCTAATGTACCAAAATGATTACTTCCTCTTTTAAACCTGTTTGTTTGCTGATGTCAGTGAGATGTCTTCACTACTGATAAAGAATGAGATTTAATCAAGGATAGAGTTTCTACCTTCCCCCTGCATTTCCCAAAAGTCTGCAGGATCTAGATCTTGCTGCATTGCATTGTCTTCATATGCAATTGCCTGTGTCAGTAAAAATGTCTTAAATAAATCCTGATGGGGGTCAGCATTCAAGTCATGAATTGATGTGAGTGTGTTAAGCTTAAAGCCTCCAAAACACGGATCCTTTTGATCTCAAGGTTGAGTCTCTGGAATTTCTTAAAACATCTTTCCAAGTCAGTGACTAAGGAGATGCACCTGTGCATGTCCATGTCTGTAAACGTAATGGGATTGTTTCTTAACAGGGCTATTGCTGGGACTGGTAACTCCTCTTCAGTGAAAATTTGAGGCAAAACCCCTCACTTTATAAGCTAGTGTTGAGTAAAACAAAGAACAGAGGCATCTCTTCGCTGGTGCTCAGTGCCTTACTTCAAAGAGCTTATATTTTAATAAGGACCTTTTTTTAAATATGAAAAAACTTGCAACAAACAACTAAGATTTTGGGTTGGATTTTTTCTATTCTTTCTGCCCCTTTTTTTTTTCCCCTCACCCTTTTTCTGGAATCATAGTTTCTTTTCTGTGATGTTAATATGCCACAGATACTCTGACTAATGCGTGCACTTTCTTTTATTAGCCAAAGAAAGATCTTCACTTTTTGATGGAAACAAATCATGAATATAAGGGATTTCTTGGTTGCTTCCCTGACATCATAGGAGCTCATAAGGTATGTGAAGGGCCTTTTCTTTCGAGGGTTGGGCAGTAGGAAGATCACAATAACGAAAATGGTGGTTTGGTACACTGCTGCTGTGCAGCAGCCTGGCCCCTGCTTCCAGAAACACTTGAAAGTTCCTGTGAAGCTGGCATGTTGATTTTTAAGGAAAAAAAAAAAACCCACACTTGGAGGGGAGAGAAGCTGGAACTTGTCTCAAGATGTGAGAATATCGTGACTTTCTGCTACAGCAGGGCACTAGAAGCTTCATGATTTTCTTCAGGCTAACTTCATGACCCAATGTGGTGAACAGTGTAAATTGGTAGTATTTGAATCTTTTGTGGTAGCTGATACTAAACCACACCCGTATTGTGGGAGTAATTACACGGCTAGTTTACTGATATGTAATAGTCATGCACTGCCGAGAGGTTTCTTTAATATTTAAAAATAGATAATAGGGCCAACTTTTCTGGGCAAAAAACCCAACACCAGTGACAAAAAGCCCCCGCTTTGTTCTCTGTAATGTAAAAGCCATCAAATACTAAAGCAATAAATTTAGCCATTGTGTGTAATTTCAGATATTCTGCTTTTTTTTGGTCCTAGAGGTTTCATTATATTCATGTGCATGCTGTAACATATTTCAGGAAACTAAAATTTTGAAGTACAAAACAAGTAGGGTTTTGTTTTGGGGTTTTTTTTGGTTGTGTTTTTTTTTTTTTTTTTTTTGTTTTTACCCACTTGAATTGTGTTTTGAGAGCAACAAAGATAAAAGCATATCAGATTTGTGTAGTCTTTCTTCAGAACACTCTTGGTCCCTTATCCCACAGAACCCTTGGGGAAAAAATACCATAAAAGGAGAAGAAATGTTTTTAAAACTCAAAACATAATCTTACTGCCAAGAGACGTGTCAATAGATTCTCTCAAATGTAGTTTGGCACACGTACATTGTGAAGGGGAAAGCATTTCTTCTTATGCCTTTTTCAATGTGACACAACGATTTTCCTGAACTGAAAGTTATAAATGGCAATGAGTTGTAGTCTCTTGAAAAATAGTTTGTTGTCTCATCTTGTATAACATGCAAATAAGGTTCTACAGGCATTTGATTGTTTGAGGCTTTTGGATGTCTGTTGTGTTGGTCAGTTGGGTTTTGAAACTTGGTCCTTTCTGTATATATCCCTGTGTATTACTGCCTTTACCAAACTCAATTTCCTGGTTACTGTGTTCATGCCTGTATCTGAAGTCACTTTTTGCAAGCTGTTGGGACTCTTGAAAGCGATAGAGTGAAATAACCAACTTCGGGTGAAAATGTGGGAAGGCAGAATCGGTCACACTGTGTGTATGTTTGCATATAGTGCACGAGCTCAAAGTACGGCCAGTGGTGTTTTAGATGACTGCAAAGACCTTTAAGTTGACTACTCTTTTAACCTGCTCTTTTAATCTTTGTGCATTTGGTTTCTACAGGGAGCAATCGAAAAAGTGAAGGAAAGTGATAAATTAGTTGCGACCAGTAAAATAACGCCACAAGACAAACAGAACATGGTGAAACGTGTGAGCACCATGGCTTATGCACTACAAGGTAAGCCACGTTTTGGGCTAAATGGCAATGTTACAGACCTCTGAAGGATGTCTCTTAAGTAAGAAACCCTGAAAGAAAATCTTTGTTCTTCCAGGAATGGTTGCTTTTTTTTTTTTTTTTTGGTGACCCACTTAGGTTTTTCTAAAACTGGTTATTTTGCCTGTTGTTTTCTTTCACATCTCATAGTGCTATTGCAAAAATATATATTTTGGAAATGCAATTAAAAAAAAGGGGGGGGGGGAACCCCACAACTAAAACCAACAAAAAACTACCCCAGACTGATATTTATTTTTTTAAATTATTATTTATTTATTAATTTTTGAAGTGATATTGGCTCAAAGGAAAAGCATGGGCCCTGGTGCAGGAAGTAGTTAATCATGTGCAGAAGTGTGTTTCTGACTCATGGTTTACTCAGACATGATCCAGTTGAGATTCATGATCTTCTGGATAAGACACTATTTCCTGGATGTTCCTTGAATATTCTTTTTTCTTTTCGGGTTAGAAGAGATGTAAACATGAGACGTAGCACACCATAGTTGAACAGCCAGGGAAGTGAGGAGTCAGGGGTCAGTCCTGCAGGATATCAAGCCCTAAAGCATCCTGTTACTGACTTCAGTGGGACTACTCATTGCTGAGGGAGTTGCATCTTTTTTAGCTGACTTAAAGCCAAGAGCACGCACTGTTTTACAGGACAACATCAGAGCAGCACACAAAATAGATTTTAAAGCCAAATAAACTTCTCACCCTTCTTTCTGGTCACAAAGAGGACTGCTGTGTGGTAATCATGGGACAGACATCTAGGATGACTTTTACAGTCTACATTATTTCTTTGCCCTCTATGAGTATCTCAAAATATACGTACCTTTTCATTTCAGCCATAAGCTGTGCTCTGACAAGAGATGCAGAAAGTGGTGAAAGCTGTTTTGGATTCAGTAATGCTGTTTCTCGGATTTCTACTGAAACAGCCTCAGTCAAGAATAGGTCAGTCACTGCTGGCTGTATGGGTTTTTTTGAGCTGAATTTTTACAGCTGGGGCTTACAACTTGATATCTATACCCTTGGAAATCTGAATGTCCTAGCCAAATTCTGTTGGAAATACTTCAGGAAAGAACAGTTACCTCCGTAGGAGAAAATCTTGCTTGTACTCTTTATCAACTGCTTGTCCACCTCAGTATTGTAATAAGAACCTGGCTTTATCCAGGAAGTGTCTGTATTTTAGCAGTGAGTAATTGACACCCTCCCAGTTTTACAAACAGCTCCATCATAACTTGAGTGCTGCAGGCAAAACGGGTTATGGAAGCACGAGAGCAGTAACTTTGCTGGAGGGCTGGACACTGAGCTTCTTGCGCAGTAACTCACCTGAACTGAGTGAAACTGTTCCCAATTACGAATGCTTCTCTTAAATGATTTTCCTCCTGGGTCTGATTGCAGCTGAGATGAATCACTTCCACAGTAACCGGATTTATGACTACAACAGTGTCATTCGTCTGTATCTGGAGCAGCAGGCACAGTTTTATGAAACGGTAAGGTGTACTATTTCACTGTCATTTTCCTGGCACATACTGTGCTGCTACTTTTATAAGAAATGCTTGCTGTACTTAATCATCTTTTTGTACGAGCCTCTCCCAGAGAGCAGATATTTGAAGAATTGTCCATGTAAAAAAAAATTTAAAAACCCAAAGAATGAGTTAAAATAATATTTTCCTATAAGTACCATCGTATGTACACAACTGTGCTGTGTTAGACCCAAAAACCAGTGTTGAAACATTGTTGACAGCTCGATTCTTTTTGGTTTTTTCTTTTTCAATGCCAGTACCAAGGTTACAAAGAATTTTAGTTCTGTGACACGCAGTGAGAAAGACCTGCTGCACTGAACACAGCAACAAACCGTTTGAGTGAAACTTCCCTCCCATAGGATGGGAGGACGAAGGGAAGCCTCTGTGATTTAAAGCCTGATGTATGCAAGTGTGAGGCAGGGACGACTGGAGTGTTTTGGGTGACTTACTAAACATGTTAACTCTGAGCACTTGAACTACAACCATAGTTCTCACTTAGCATTCTTATGCATGCATTTCTTGTGGTTTTTTTTTTATTAAATGAAACCTAAGATCAAATGTTCTACTGTGATACGCTGGTAAAACATGAGTTTTGAGTGTGCTGGAACCTGGCTTCCATCACTTAAAGGAGTGATAGAAGCAACTTCTCAGCAGTAAAAGGTGCCAGTGGGGTTTCAGAGGTATCTTTAGTGGACGAGAACGGGAGGTCCCCCATCAGGTCACCTTGCTCAGTTTCTCTGACACACTGGATGGGGTTATCCCCTTACCTTCTTTCAGTCTCTTGCCCAGCCTGTCCCAGTTCTTCTGGTTGCAGCCTCACCAGTCTCCTTAGACCAATCCTCTCTTCCCCAGCACAGGGACCAGATCCATGCTGACATGTGGGGTGCTGGCTACCGTGAGAGCTGTGGGGAGAGCACAGCAGCTCTGCCCTGATGCATGACCTCATTTCAGCAGGGATGTGGATTTCTTGTAGAATCTGGCTCTGTTCCTGTAGCTCTCCCGCAGAGCGCAGTGCTCGGTAACCTAGCAGGGCAGCCCTGCCCACAGTGCTTTCTACGACAACCCGAGAGGTGAAAGCACAAACTTACCAAGGCAGAAAGTGTATATATGAGAAGAAACGTCTTTGACGGAATGCCTTGAGAGTCCTGCATGCACCGGATCGGCAGTAAAATCTGCAGTTTTTCAGAAAAGGAGGGAAAAGTTAATTTAATTGTTTAGCCTGCAATCATATTGCTGCGTAATGTAAGGTGGGTGCATATTTAATGTGTTCTCTCTCTTTGTTTCAGATTGCACAGAAGCTGAGGCAGGCACTCAGCCGCTTTCCTGTGATGTAGAGAATAAGGAGTAGTCAGCAATAAAGAACAACTCCAAAGTGCTTTTCTGATTTGGGGGCAATGCTAGTAAAAGCTTGTTAGCCTTTGCCAGTCCCGAAATACACCAAAAAAACCCAATGAGAAAGATCAGTTGTAGAAAAAAGGAATTATTTAAAACTTTATCAGCCTAAATCATAAGATAAGGTTCTCTTCTCTTGACTGCTCTCCCATTTGTATCATTATTTAAATAAAAACAGCTAGATGATGCTGTCAGTTAGGAGGATTGAAATTACCAAACCGACACGTTGCCATGGAATTCATGCAGACTTGTGTCTATCAGACGTTCTTCCAAAAACTCTTAATCGACATCAGAGTTAGGAATTTATCTCTTTTGAAGTGGGAAAGCAGACAAGCTTGAGAAAATGACTTTAATACGATACTCAGTTCGGCTCTGTAGCGATTCAGCAGCCAGGAGGAATGACACGCGTGTATGTTTCTGGTACACGTTCAGGGTAACCTCCTGAACAAACGTTCTGCTCCAGGTTTCGCTTCCCGTGCGCAGCCGTGGCATACTGCTCCCACTGTGACTTCTGGGAAAGAGCATTTGTTCTTCCCTTTCTTTTTTTTCTTTCTAACTAAATCTTGTACTTGTGGCACAACACCTCAGAGCTTACGTCAGGCTCTTTCTTTCTCACTATGCACTGTGTAAGAAGACAAAGTACAAACAAGGAAAGAGCCATTCAAGATGGTGTGAAAAGCAGTTTTTTCCATACCAGCACTTGGACACCCCCAATGTCACGCTGTAAGGCACTGGTGTTCCTCAGTGCTGTACAGGGCCAGCTCCCCTTTTACCCCTCTGAGAGTTTGAAGTGTTTCGGCAGAGGGGGCACTGCCACATCTCACCCAGACCAGTGGAAGTCCCCAGATTTCAACTAAGCTCAGGTCTTCATGTAGTAGTGTGGCTTGGGTTAACTTTGTGTTACTTTCTGACGCGAACTGAAAGGTGACAGAAGCACTGAATAACATCATTAGTTATCTCATGCGCTCTGCGCTTTGATCGCCTCTTATTGAGCGGCCCGGTGTCCTCTTTCATACCACGGAAATAGCACATGAGACCCGGGCTTTCCAAACCAAAACTGCCACCGCCGTCCCTGTTCACAATGGGCACCAACCACACTAATTCATTGCATGCTGTAAGCAAGCAGGAAGGCCAAAATGCAGGTTTTGCTAAGATGTGCCTAGAATATAAACATTTTGGCAAAACCCAACCTTTTCAAAAGGCATTTTACCAATAAGCCATTCTAAGTGACGGGCTCAATAGTTGCCTTACTCTGTTTTGCGCTGGTGTTTCTTGTGTGTGCGAGAAGGAAAACCTGGGTCTGCCTGAGTAAGCTGAAACCAAACCAGACTGAGTCTAGATGCTTTTCAGTGTCATGGGTTTTGTTCACGTTTTATAAACCTTGTCTTTTTCTCCTCCCAGTTTTAGTTGTTCGCTTCCAAAATTCCATAGCGCAGTGTTGTTTGATACAGCATTTAAATATGTACAGATTGTAAAGAATGTGTATAAATATTTTACACCAAATGTAAGATCTGCTTGCATGTAGAAGCAGCTTATATAATAAATTGTTACAATGTGTACAGTAAATTCTGAAATCACTTTTTCAAGCCAGCATTTTTTTAGCGTTTGTATATTCACTTTTTGGTAATGAAATCTCTTTGTAACAGACTCTTGGGAGGGGGAAGGGAGGGGTCTTTTTACCAGTCTTTAAATAGCTCCATATGCACTAAAGTTGAAGGTTCTTTATCTTGAATAGATTGTTTTGGAATCGAAGTGTAAACTGTGCATTCCCAGTGCAGGGAAGCTATGACAGTAGCAACTGTGTCAGAGATGCAACATTTGGGGGGGGGGGAAGAAAAACTGTTCAAAGATTTCTCGTAAAATGAAGTTAAACTGATAAACTGATAATAAATATTTATGTATATCCACCAGACTATTTTTTTTTTTTGGTCTTTGAAATCATCATGTTGCTTTTTAACAGGGTAATGCAGTATGAGGCAAATCTTCCTTCTAGCTTCTTACCAGCTTACACACGCTGGGCAGCTGAGGAATGAGAGAGCATCCATGTGTCTTCCGTAAAGCAGGCGTCGCAACCGAACGGTACAATAGTGCCAGTGACTGCAAACCAGCAAAGGCTACGCGTACGTTGTAGGCTTTCATTATTCAGGTCAGTCCAGCTCGTGGTTGATGGAACCCTCCTGACTGCAAATAAGTAGTAGAGCACAGTGCTACTGTGTGTTCCTGGCTTTGTGTCGCCGTGGTGTTGACCCAGAATAGAAATTAGATTGTCTCTGGTATTTGTTTTTTAAATTAGATGTGAATAGTGGCATAGTTAGGTTGGGTGAGTTGGGAGCAACAGAAAAGCTTCACACTGAAGATGCAGTCATAAAACTAGAATTACAAGTTAGAGTAAGACTTGACCCTCCTGCATTTCATCTGTCAGAGCTGAATAATCTCTGGAGCATCAAAAAGCCTTAATACTGCTTCCTGTTTTATGCTTTTCTTCAAGGGCGAGCCAAACACTGGTGTTACCCCAGTAACTTTGTAAAAGACATCAAATGCCGTAGCTGTTGGGTTTAACTTCATATTTTAATTGCTTATTCCAGTACTGCTAAAATACTGAGTTCATGTTTTTAACAGTAAAAATATAGCTATACAAAGGGGAATGCTACCTGTATTTCTTGTCTGCAGTTAATCCTCCGTGTGATTAGACTGCAGCAGCAGACCTCGTTGTTGCACTGTATGGTACGTTTTTGGAAGAGCCCTGTCTGCTGCAATTACTCTTTAGTGCTGTAATGAAGCCTAACTTTGCATGGGTACTGACACTTTTACATTACTGAGCAATTTGTTTTCTAGGAGAAAGTATCACCATGACATACACTTTATCCTGTAAGTTCTGATTAAACAATATACATCAATTTCACTGCTTCCAAAATTAGGCTTGTTTAGTGCAGCAGAACAATTCAGACTAACAGCCTTGTAACAAGGGAGATGCGTCTCTTGTGCTGTGGTTTAGTTGGACACGCAACAGCCGCTCTGGTCTGGCCAGAAGGTACTCCACAGCCTCGCCGCACGCGGCCATCGGCAGCAAGCGGAGCACTCGCTCCGCAGGCCTACTGCCGCCGCCACCTCCCCTCGCCTCACACAGACGTGTGAGGAGGCACCGGGCAAGGTGGGCTGTGTGGGGTCTTCAGTCAGTTGGTTTTTCCACTCCACATACTTCCCATGTTTTATTTTAACTCTTCTGATACAATTAACACTAATAATGGATAGAACAACAAACAAGTGTGGAGCAGGAGAGGTAACCACTTGGGCAGAAAAATCCCTCTTTTTGTGTCTAAAGAATCCCTAACAAAAACCTCATAGAACTAGAAACATATGGCCTGGCTGGAGACTAATCCACCCATCCTCCGTTGTGGCAGACCAGTCACACCCATGCTATTTTAAAGGACATCTGAGTCAAATACACATTTTCTTGGAAGCTTGGAGATTACGCAGAACGCCAGCATATTTACCTGTCCCGTAAATAAGCATGTTATCACTTAAAGCTTTTGCATACATACATCATCACTTCTGTAAGTTGTGTGTATATACAACACTACCTCTAAGCTGGAGTTTTCATTAACTACAACAGTTAACCAGCATATTTAGTAATTCTTAGCTACTAGAGGTCTTTCCACGTGGTAACGTGTGTCACCTTTCTTCCCTGGGCGCATAAAACATACATTCTCTTGCATGTGCTGGTCCTGTTACTACAGGCCAGAGTGAGGACTGTAGTTCTCACCCTTCCAACAGTCCCACCGCTGGCTCATCAGCTCACAGTGTTACTGCCCGTGTTGCTGCCTGGCTGCATAACTTCCATGCAGCAGTCAAATACTATACGTAGAGCTTTGTGCATCTGTCACAAATGAAACGTAATTCCTAGCCACGCTTTCAATTTGTAGTAGTCAGTTCTGTCTCTGCAATCCAGATCTAGTTGGGGTCGTGCAGGTTTTTTGGCTTTTAATAAACTTATGCTATATTCCAGTTATTTAATAGACTTTTAGTGTAAGCTTCCAACTCGTTTTATGCCTACCTAGTAGTCACCATATGTAGAATACATTCCTTTGAATTTCTTCTGAGACTTGACTGAGAGAAATTTGTCCCGATTATTCCTAAAACCCTTCTGTTCGCATCTCCATAGCCCCTGTTTCTAATTAGGCTAATCTTCCAGTTAGAGGGGGATATTTGACTGTTTACACAGATTCTTCTCAACAAACTTGGATTAGCTGGTTTGTGCCATTTTCCCCACCCCCATGGCTCTTTGCATATCAGTTGTGACTTTGGGATCTTGGCAGTATCTTTGGGATACCCAGTTTAAACTGACATAATTTCCTTTTTTAATAAAGGTAAAAAATATGTTCACCTATTTTTAATCTTCAGGGCCTTTTAATCTTTCCTAATTGGTCATGCTTTCTTAAACTACAATTTTTTGCCTTCCTTCAGATTCCAGCTAGTATGCCTACCACCTTCATGCTGAATTTTCCGAACGTCCTTGTCATCTACAGAGCTAGCAAATATTTGCTTCATGATAGACTTGATTAGCTTCTTTGAAGTGGTCCTGTCAATCCGAAGCCAGCTTTCTCACGTTCACTAAACGCTGTTCTTCCTTTATCCTGGCCTGTGGCTGTATTCTCCCATTCGAATACATTCTTCTAAGTCACATTTTTCTGTCAGGGCTGAAGCAAGGTGGTGTATCATAGGCTGTTAACAGGCCTTTGATACCTTTAGTTTTCCTCTTATACTGAGCATCTTTAGAGACTATTCACTTTTTAAAATTATTTGCTAATAAACTTCTTTTTGCAAACATTTAGTGATCCAAGGTTGCTTTTAATTCACATTACCTTCTGTTGCAATTAAATCTCAGTAGATCCAAATCTAAAATTGTTACTCTTCACTGGTATCTTTTGTCTTCCGAAATGTCATTCCCCAAACAAACGATTTGATGGATGGTTATTCCAAAAAGCAGTTTTCCTAAGAAGTATATAATGGAGTAGAATTTTAAAGATGTAATTGAGTTGCTAGCTCCAAGAGGTTTGTTTAGAGGTTTTTCTATCTCAGCAGAACCATGGTAAGTGACAGGAGTGTAAAAATAACAGAAAACATAGAAAGATTGTGGAGACTTTTTAAGAAAAAATATTAAGTGGTTTGGTTTCTTTTGAGTTGTATGTTAGTTATTTGACCTTAGTTATTGGCCTGTCCCCAGAGACACTCACCGAGAGTGAGGAACAGGGGACAAGTGCAATGTGTGTATGCGCGTATATAGGATACTTCAGATGGCTGAGCCGGTCGCCGTGGGCTGACGAGGCTGCTCAGAAAGGGGTCAGACTGAGAACACTCGTCTGCCGAGCGGGTGGGTAACCAGGCAGGTTCATTGACCACATAACAGAACTAATAAAGGGGAAGGGAGGAGAGAGGGATAGAGGGGAGGGCGTTCGTCACCAGCCAGGTCAGAGGAGGTTTGGCTGGGGCAGTGGGAGAGCATTGCCCAAAGAGCTTGAAAAGGCGGACAGAGTCTGTGACTCTGGGGTGGGGAGGTAGGTAAAGGTCTCCTTTAGACTTCTGAATTCCTTTTCACCCTAAAAAGGATGAGGTTAAGCTGTTAGGCTTAGTGGGAGTTGGCCCTGACGCTGGTCTTGTGGAGTCGGCGGGCTGCGAAGGGCTGGCCGACAGGAAGACCGTGCCCGCCAGCGTGGTGCTGAGGAAGAGCACTGCTTGTCAGCCAAACTGAGGGAGGTTACGTGCCCTGGGACTGAAACGCGGCTGCCTGCGGGGGTCTGGCCAAGGGAGTGCGCCGTGGTCTGATGTTTCAGAGTGTCTCGCTGTGTCTCTTGCAGCTCACGAGCAATGCCTGCCCTGCACTGAGCAAGACCAGAGCAGTAGGAAAGCAAGCACCAGGTGAGTTCTCCAGGAACAGAATGTCCACGTGTGTGGTTTCAGTAAGTCAGTCTGCTCTGAACGTATGTGGTTGTTCCTATAGGCTTCCTTGCAGGAAATTAGTGTGGGGATGGACAGGTGTTTTTACCTTTCAGTGTGAAAGACGCGCAGCAGGATGTGTGAGTATTCTCTTGGCATCTCACTGATACAGAAACTGAGGGACAAATGAATTCTCACGTGCCAAGAAGATGGGCTGCGAGCAGAACCAAACTGCTAATTCTGAGGAAGGAATTTGATCCTGAAACTCACCTAAATTCAAAACTGCAATCCCCAACCCCTACCCAGCTTCCTTCTCTGCCCTTGGGCCTTTCCTTCCCACTCCCAGCCCCTTCAGCTGATGTCTAACTCCAGAGCTTCTGACGGTCTGCAGTGCTGAAGTGTTGCGGGAGATGCAGTGAGGCAGTCGGTTCCGGGAGGTTGAGCGCAGAGACAAAGACACGTCCTCACAGAGGTAATGCTCAAAGCTCTAAAACTCTCTTACTTTATTACAATGCCTGGGTATTTATTGTGTTACACCGTGCCACGCGCCATCAGCCCCTTAATAATGTGCTACATTACACTGTCCGCGCGCCCTATCTCTATTTCTAATTGGCTACAAAGCTCCAGCCACGCGAAAAACATTCCTTCCCTTGGCGGTTTAGACACCCTCCTTTATCTCTGCATTTTTGTTTGCTTACATCTTACTTTCTTCTTCTCCATGCTCAAGGACACATCGTCCTTGAAGTAGCCTGGGTTGTGCATGCAGGCCTGTATTAGCACTTTGTGACCATGGTTACCTAAAAATTCCTCTACACTGAAGTTTCTGGTACATGCAAGCAGTACCTATTAAATTGCTTTTCATAGCATCCACCCACATCCACCTGCAATTATTTGATGCCTCAGTGACTAATGAATTTGGTCACCCACAGGAGACTTGAAAATAGTGGGACAGCAGGCTGGAGTTTACAACAGGGAGCGTGAAGACCACGCTCTCCTCTCTGTACCAAAGGAGGCGATAAAGCGAAAGGCAAGTTTTTTGTTTGTGACCATTTGCAGTAGAAGATCTGAAGAAAATTAGTCTATTTAAAAAAAAGTGACAGTTGTAGGTGAAACTGGGTGCTAAACATAATGGTACTTCTAATGCAGAAGCTAAATATTTATGAGGCTTCTTTCAGTTCTGTAATTACGTCAAGATAACTAGACCAGTTAAGGTACTGCACTTTATAGCTCCTTCTATACAGGAGTGGTAGCAGCTTCGAGGACTGTGAATTATCTTAGGACAATAATGTTAAAATAATTCACAAATAATATTGCTGTATCAAACACAAAGCACCAACTCTCTAATGTTTGTAAATCTAGATAGAAGTTCATCTCTTAATCCAATTAAATGAAAAGATTAAATGCTTCATTATGCTTACTTCTCTGCTTTACAGTTTGACTCATGGAAGCACAGACTGGTTTGGGTTGGAAGGGACCTTACAGCCCATCTAGTTCCAACCCCCCTGCCATGGGCAGGGACACCTTCCACTAGACCAGGTTGCTCAAAGCCTCATCCAGCCTGGCCTTGAACACTTCCAGGGATGGGGCATCCACAGCTTCTCTGGGCAACCTGTGCCAGTGCCTCACCACCCTCTCCGGGAAGAACTTCTTCCTGATATCCAATCTAAACTCCCCCACTTTCAGTGGGGGAAGAGTATCTCTCTGCTCCCATGTGATCCTTGTTCTATGCCTGCTCATCTAGACTATTGTGGGCCCATCAGAATTCATTACACCCCTGGTGTAAATTGCACAGGATTTGCTTTGTGGGCATCTCTGAGACCCTGTGTCTCCTGTTAGGGCAGGAGGACGTCATTCCTACTACGTTCTTGCCATTCGGTAAGACTGCCTGGAGGGCTTTAGCTAGGATGTCATCCCCTTACCACACTATCAGCACTCACAACTGTGCTAGGAATCTGAAATATATACTGGGATTTCTTAAAGCCCCTGAAAATGCTTATGTGAGAATCCCATCTTCGTTATTAAACCTGCTACTGTAATTTTCAGTGACGTGATGGAAACACAGACCTTCAGAAACCCAGAACGAGAGAGAGCCACTGTTTATCTGATGTTCATCTATTTAAAATTTTATTCTTTTTAACCAAATTCTTTCCAAGCCAGACACAGGATCTTGTCAAATTTGATGCATCCAATAATGTAATGATTCACCAAGTTAAACTATTGCCAGAGGGGAAGGTGCCTCGAAAATGGAACCGATAGAGGGGTGAGGGACTGCTTTCTAATGGTTAACTAGTTCCTGAGCTTAAAAGCACTAGTCGACTAGTCAGTAAAGATTTTGTTGAAAAACTTAACAGCAGTGAGAAGTGGAGAAGGGCAAAGTTAGACACAGCATCTGTTGCAATATAGTAGCAAAATACAAACCAGGCTGCTTGCTGTTAGGATGGAGCTACTGAGTTTGATGTTGCCTTGGAAAGTTCCCATCCGATCGCACGCACCAGGACTGCGCCGCTCAGGACTCGTGCCTGCAAAGAAAGTTGAGGCATAAGGAAACCCTTTGCTTGTCTTCCCTGTTTGAGTAGTAGCATTTTTCTGGATGATTCCTAGTCACACCTACCAAACTTAGAGCAAGGACTTTGGGGTTCTTTTTTTTTCTTCAAGACAGCTTTGGGGAAGAGGCAGAACACTTCTTCCCTGGTATGTGCATGTTTATGCTTGCTTGGCAGTAGATGAACTTTACTGGGGTAAGAACTAGTGCCAGTCTAGCTGCTCTTTATAAACACAGTCTTAATGCGTAACAGAAAGGAAACAACACCACAAAAAACACCAAACAAACAAAACCAGATTGCAAGTGTTTATGAAAAGTGTTCCAAAATGTAAACCAAAGTCGGGATCCGTAGGAGGTTGCTCTCCAAAGACTGCCATACTTCAACCTAAGTTTCCAGGATGGCTGCAGGAGTTGGGTTCTATTTGGATGTGGTGTAAAAGCAGCAGGAGAAAAGGGCAACTTTCAGGGACTGTAGTGGTTTCAGAGGGGACTGAGGGTCTGCTCCTGAAGTAAGAGCTGAGTTCAGAAAAGCGTGTTTGTCGGTGCTGTCTGGCACAGCTCCTCTCTGAGTGAGCTGCCAGGTTTATATTGTAATTATCTAGCATCAGTATGCAATAAAAATGACTAGTGACCTTAAGTCCTTTTTGAATAGTAATAAAACAGCCCTTCCTGAAGGGGATTGTGTGTCACAGGGAAAAAGAAAACCAGAACCCAACCCGTAAGTAACCATTGCATTGGGTGGTTGCAAGGGAGGTGGTGCAGACACCTGCAGCTCCGCAGACAGCACCGCAGAGCTGTGCCTGGTCTCTGGGCTGAGATCCAGGGAGCGGTAATCAGCTCAGGGCTGCTGCTGATTATGTGCGGCACAACCGGTCTGGTCATAAACCCTCACTGGAGAAAGACAAGACGGACACGCACTGTCAGTGTCCACTTCCCCCTCAATCCCAGGATGCAGTGGCACCTCAGCTGGAGTGGCACCTAGCTGAGGAGTCAGCTAGGATCTTACCAAGCACATTGGTTCTGCTCTGTGCCTTGCGAGAGGCTTTGCTAGGCAGCTGATGGCCCTGAAGGCAGAGAGAAGGTGTGAGTGTAGCTGGCTTCTGGCACAGTGAGTGAACAGCCCTAGAAATCTGTCCCAGGATACCTGACAATTTTCTCCCCTGGGACTCCAGCCATCACTAAATTAAACTCAATAACGAGCACAGCTCTAGTGCAGATGATCATGAAAAGGTACTAATCTAATAACTAGTCAACATGCATAGATCTGTCTCTTAAGGCAGGAGGTTGCTTAACCATAGCCATTTTACGATGGCTTCTCTACAATTTGGTGTATCCTGACCCATCCAGGTCTTCTGTTCCTGTTTTAGGGCAGCCTTCTGAGCAGCAGCTTCTAAGATTAAACTGATTTTAGTTACTCTGTCTTCAGAGAGGCATTTTTAAGCTCACAGAGCATCTCAGCTTTCATTCAGGCGAGCTATGAACTCTGTGCATCAGTGTTTCCACATGGAGAAGATGTGCACGAGTTCTGGTCCTTTCATTTACTTTGCAGTAAATCTCCAGCACCAGACAAAGTCTATTTCAAATTTCTGGAAGAAGTAAAGAGAGATTTCAGCTGAACTCCTACCAAAATATGCAGAGAATATTATTCAAGATAGCTACTCTGTAAGAAGAGCACAGGAAAGCTGTCATTGCACCCATCTTTTTAAAAGACACAGGAAGCAACTGCAGGGATAACCAAGCATCCTCCTGTGCATCAGGATTGCTAATAACAGAAAGGAACCATCAGCAGACCAATTGGTAAGAAAGCTTCAGAGAAGGAAGCAGGGAGAAGGGAGGGGTAAGGACAAGGAAGAGGAAGGGTAAAGGCAGCAAAAGCAACAGTAAATAAAGTGGGTGATAAGGGCAGCAAGGAAGGCACTCCAAAGAGCTAATGAAGTGGAGGTAGCAAACAAATGACAGCTTGGCTGAGCTTTTCCAGCCACACTGCTTTACCGTGCCGCTGAGGTTATTTCAGCCTGCCTGTGCTCACACCAGCCTGCCCAGGTCACTGCTACTGCTGGGGTACCTCTAACCTGGTACCAAAAGTCTGGAAATGTCCCAGGAATGGAGTGCAGACTACAGGGAAAGATGGTTTCTCACCTCCCTTCCAGCCTGATAATTTTTAAGCCTGCCCACCAGCTTGGAGCAAAAGACGATAATAGGCTGCAAATGAATTCAGCTCTAATTGCTGTAACTTTCAGTCTGCAGGGCCAGCGAGCCCTAGCTAGCCTACTCGCCTATATGGACTAAGCATTTTTGTTGTGTGCGCCACGACGAATCCCCAGGACTAGCAGGGACTGCGTGACGGCTACAGACACAGCGAAATCCAAACCGCCTGCACCCTGGAGTGGGAATGGATCAATCAAACTCCCATATTGGTTTATATGTCAGTAGCGGAAATGACATGAGTTAGAAGTTGAGGTAATTCTTTTTGTAAAAGCAATGCCAAATCTCATTTTAGTGAAGCAGAATGACACACCTGAACAAACAAGTCAAATTGTCAAAAACCAGACAGAGACTAGCAAGCAGAACTAAAGCCTTGCCATGTTTATTTGTACACACCTACAGTCTGTGGATTTAATTGCTGCATTAAGAAAAATGTAACATGCAAAAATGGTTGTTCAAGTAACTTCAAACCATGGGATTTCCTCAGTCCTTCTCCTTTCTGGTCTCTTCCCCTCATTCACACTCTCCGTGCTGTTCGTCAGCGACCCCTTTACAGCAGCGCTGACAGAGATAACACCTCGTTCTGCAGTCCTCCTTTCCTTCTGAGAAAACCATATGTTAGCCACTCCGCATTCACCATAAATTATGGGGCTGTGAAATAGCTTGACTCCTAATCCAGTTTGCTCTGGTTTACTGTTTTCGTTTTTCTTTATCCTTCTCCAGTACATGTCTGGTCTTGTACTGAGGAACTCCATTAACTATTCTGATTTGAACTGGTTCATATTCACTGTCTTTTCAAAGTATTCGGGCTAAGTCGTCTTGTCATAAAGCTGCTGAGGAGAGGAACACCTGAGATTTATCACCCAATGCCTTTTCTACAAAATTTTTCAAAATTGACAAACAACTGTTAAAAAAACCCCAAACCCTCTCCCAGGAAAACAAGTTATGTTCTCCTTCCTTCGTGGGAATGTGTTCTTACACTGACTCTTGCTCCCCTTGCTCTTCGGTCTGAAATCCCTCCTAAATCTGAAAATGAACAGACGGGGCTTTCTCAAGCATGAGGAGATGTAATACCACAGAGCAGCTGTTTATAAAATGAAATGAGAGAAGCAAGCCTAACTTCAGTTTAAAAGCACCACATACGTTGTACTGTAAACAACTGAAATGGAAAAAATGTTGGGTGTGTGATAATAGAAGAGCAAATCTATGTGTGCAAGTCAGTTCGGGTTGTTTTGGGAAGGGGACTGAATACATGGCTTGTTTCTCTCTGGGTTGGTATCTGGCGTACAACCAGTGGGCCATTATCAAAGGCACTAGGCTAGGAATTTTGTATCTTAAGAAAGATGGAGCAAATAAATCCTGAGCTTTACACCTGGGGAATGTTTCCCATGGAATTTATATGAGAATTGGGGTTCCAGTTTATATTTAAGATTTGGGAGAAATTAACCTGCTCATTACAGAGATACAAGGCTCCTCTTCCTCAGGAGTTGCAGGATGCTGGTACTGGTTGCTAGAAAGCTGTTGAGTTCCACCGGGTGAGTGGCACAGGTCACTGCTGCCATATGCTGTATTTAAAGCACTTTTAAAGACCTGTGAGATCTTTCTGAAGAAAAGTATGAGAAAGTAAAATGCTGATAATATATTCCTTTACACAAGATGAAGTAAGAGTCAAAGAATAGCATTAGGCTTTTGCCCCTTGTGTTCTCTTAAGTTAGTTACTTTTTTCTTTTGGAAAGCAGTGACTTCATGTGCTGTTCTTACAAATTCATGGTTCTGAAGGTAAGCACTTAGCTTCTAAAAATCTATTGATATAATGATTTGATTGTATGAAAGTGGTGCTCTGCAGATAGAACACACTGGGGTTTTTTTTAATCCTATTTTGTTCAAATACTTGAGTAAATCTGAAAATTTTACATGGACAGGTTGTGTCCAGCATTCACTTAAGTTCACCAAAAATCTTTAGTTTTGCTTTAGCTTTGTGCTAGGTATGCAAGAATAAACAGAACTGGAATGTGAGAGTACTTTAAAACATCAGGCTCCATTGTTTTTATATAGGCATTTCTGTGAGCACATAACATGTTCATCTAACCAACTAAATCCTGTTATAAAATGCTACAACTGTAAATAGGCAGCACTGCAAATAAACGCCATTAACGTGCTCCGTTATCCTTGTGAGCTTTCAAACAACTCCCACTAATGCTTACCCAGACTCCATAGAAGATATTCTCCTTTGCATGTCTGATCCCACTGAGGGCAGACTCTAGTTCAATAAGCTTTAAAAAAAAAATTAATTAGCCTTATGAATTGAGCATGGAAACACCATTCTCCTTGCCCTCGCTTCCCACACCTTATAGGTCTCATCTACTCTGTACGCTGCTTTTTTCTGATGTGTAGTCTGTATTGCCCAACAAGACAAAATAACTAAAGATTCTTATGTTAACAGAATTCTTTTACAAATGAATCATAGTAGGAGGGATCGGAAACTAACATTTTCCTCAATAAAAAAAGTGTATCATCCATACAGATGAAATATGTATGTGATATATATGAAAACTTCATGTGAGTTGGCTGCATTTTGTCCTCAAGTTCTCAAATTTTTGTACAACTTGGTTAGTATAAAAAATATAAGGGTCCGTTTTATTATTTTAAATTATTTAGGTTCATCTGCTGTATCATAATCAGCTTTCTGTTGTATTCTTGCATTTTCCACCCTTGTATTCATCGATTTCTGTCTAGCCGTAGCATCTCAAAAGACAAGGAAACTCACAGGTTCTGAACAACCAGAAAAACTCTATTCTTCTTTCTTACAAATATGGAGCATCAACAGAATAGTCCAATACCTATTAAAGAATGAAGTTGGGAATGACTTTGCTGCACCGGGCAGTCTCTTCCAGTACCCTGCCTGTGGCAATGGTAGCCACTATATACTAGAGAAATGCCACAACAGGCAACCTAGGACTGCCTCTCTCTGGAGTTTTCTTCATGATTGATTCATGGACAAGAGGAAGGCTTTTTTCACTTCATCAAAACCATATCCCTTGATATGGGGTAATGAGGAAACCCTGCTTTTACTGTTGATGTTCAACAGAAGTGTGCACAATTGGTCAGGAGATAAGAAAAGGCTCACTGAAAAAAAACTGCCAATGTACATGCTGCATCTCTATCTGTCTAGATATTAAGCATTTCACTTCAAATTGGAACTTTCTATTTTAGTAAGCATTTTGGTTTTCCTATCAGGAGTTCCACAAAATCAGGCAAGGAGCAGTGGAAAACTCTGTGGCTTCCTAGTCCTTTGAACATGGGAGAGGAATACCTACAGCTAATCATAAGCATGCCAGTCTGCAAGAAAGATTGAAAATTCTCTGTTGTCTGGTCACTATTACTGCCTAAATAAACATTGTCTGACTAACGCTGCTCATCTGCACATAGTTTTGGGATGAAGAAAGTTAAGCTTTAAAACAGCTGCTGTTGCTGAAAATAGTCTCCTAATAAGAAAAGGCTGGTATCTGTGAATGCAGTCAATCTGCCTCTCTAGACAGATCGCTCTCGTGTAGCGCACACACACGCAGTTAAAATGTAAGTGGATGAGGAGGTGAGAAATTCCACTGACCTCCCAACAACACCTCAAGCACAACTTTTCATTAGCAGGATTTACAAAACAGCACTTCACCAGAGCATCTCCCAGCCACTTCTGGTACACCTTCAGAGCTTGAATTCACAGCCCCATCTTCTGCCAACCCGGAGCTACAGCCTGCAGCCAGATAGGCTCCGACTCAGTCTGAACCTAGAGCCGGTTCGCTTCCGGTCCAACCAC
>NW_010260309.1:27757-30704 GCF_000690775.1 Eurypyga helias
TGCTTTACTAACCCACCCATCTCCCTGGCAAGTAATTGGTTAAAAGGTAATACCGGTACAGAAATATTAGTATTAAAAATTTCTTTTTCCTGTTGTCAGGATCACAGACGCCAAGGGCAAGGAATAAGGGGAGCTCGTCAGGAAACAGGAATGGAAAGTTGAAAATATTGTCACTGTCTTAAGCAAAGAAAATGTCTCTGCATCACTCCTCTCCCACTCACGGCAAGGTCAAATGTTGTTTGTCAAAGTCTAAACACACAAATTAAGCACACTCGTTCGTCGCTTGTGTTTCACACGGTCTCCAGACTTCAAGAAATGCTGCTGACTGTTGAGAAATGGTGACCTGGCTCCAAGTAGCTCAGACTGTCCCTGTAACAATGTACCAGATGTCTTTGCACACAAAGTTCTCCGCACAGTCAAGACAAGCCTAACCGACGAGAATAGAAAGCTCTGCTCTCAATTCCCCTGAGAGTGTAAGAGGTGACATTAAAAACCCACAGCGACTTGCAGGGCAACATTTTGAGGACTTCAGCCTACCAGTGTTGCAAATGCTTCTCTGTGGCAAATTCAGCTTTAAATAAAAGTTATTCTAATATTAACTAGAAAATGTGAAAACAATAAGAGGTTTTGCATATTAGCAGCAGTTACTAGTTGTTTTGAATGTCATGTGCAGGAAAAGCTACGCTGAGGTATTTCCCCTAATTCTTCTTTACTTACTGAAGTCAAAAGTTTCTCATAAAAGGCAAAACCCAAACTGTTTTCAATGACCTTGTGGGCACACACATTTCCTGAGGAATTTGTGACCACTGAGGCTATGTGCGAGTGGCCAGAAATCTCCAGGAAATGCCGTCAGAAGTAATCCTTCTTATTTAATCCTTGAGTTTAAAAAAAAAAAACACATTGCTTCCAGTAGCGTAACATTGGACACAGACAGGTAGTTTTTGTTTCTACTGTGTATCACCAAAGCTTTTTGTACAAGAGTCCCAGATTGCAAAGATCACTGAACAGCACATAAAGACAGACAAGTGATACTACAGGGACATTCACCCATTCTGTGCTCCAAAGTCTGGGATATGGGGTTCACGCAGCTCTTCCAGGCAGGCAGCAGACAGCTAAGCCTGACACACCCTGCTCTCCCCAGTTCTGCTAAACTCTGCTCTGTAACACCCCTGTTATTCCTCTTCTGGTGCATCTCCAGACAAACGCACGGTGTCACCTCCTAAGATCAGCATGCAGGACTCCTTTTCGTTAAGGCAGACCCTGTAAACATCCATTACCCTAAAGACCTAGGAGCAGGAGTCATGATAATGCGTTGCATGCCTCAGGTAAACAAGGGGCTGGGGAGGGGGAGGGATTGGAAACGTGAACCAAACTGGAAGATGACAGAAGTGTTCAGAAATTACACTGAGGTGATTTCTACAGCTGAATTTCTAATACTAGCAAAAGAACTATTCTTAAAAATCTGTAAAAACACAGGGTGGACATTATCTTCAACACAATTTATGCCACAGGTGAATTACCAGGAACTTTATTTAGTAGCTGAAGACTGTATCCTCCTACCGTGGAGGCTGCCCCTCTAATGTATCAGTGCTGCAATTTTGTTTGAACTGTATTTCACATAGTTCTGCAGTCAGCAAACATGAGACCTTAAGGATTCCTCCCCTTCTGATAGGGAGAGAGAAGGATTGCCCTCCCTCTCCTCTAAAGACAGGAGCTGGAAAAGGAGTTGGAAGGAGAAAAGGAAAGCAAAGGAGCACTACTGCCGACAAGAGAGATTCCATCCTCCAAAATACTCCCACTGTTCTGCGCATGCAGAATGGTATGATAGCCCACTGACCTATTCCTCCTCTCAGTTGAAGGCAGCAGAGGCAGCAGCAGATCGCCTCCCACTAGCTGTGGGAACATTCAGAAAGCAGCACAGAATATCTGTGATTTCTTGGAGAGAGAGTGATAAAAAAACCCAAAGATGGGAGTGTGAAGAGGGGCAAAGAAACCAGCATGATGAAACTATCAAGGCAGAATATTAAAAGAAAGGAAAAATCCACTGAAAAAGGAGGATGAAATGAAAAAATGCTGAGAAGTTAATGAGGGTGTATGGCCTGGGTAAAACCAGATCCTGTGGAAGAGGAAATGAGTTCACCTGAGGGAGTCCTCAAATGATTACGGGAATTAATGTTTCCATGATACTCCCATACAAATGCTCCAGTGCAAGACAGCTCAACTCCAGATGTCAGCTAAAAGATGATCTGTCAATCTTAGTATTTTCCCTTAAAAATGGACTTTCGGGCATTGAATCATAGACAGCTTGGATAGATGAAAAGATCTTGAGTGCCATAGAATAAGGCAAGGAAAACCTTTGCATACCCGCCTAATATGTCGGGCAAGGTTCCTAGCTGAGCCCTCACTTTGGACATCATTCTGTGTGAAGGAAGTTTATAAACTGTGTGGCTTTATTTACCATTCCACCATTTTCTGATAACTGCTTTCTCAGTCCCATATTTCTAAGGCAATTGACCTCCCGGGCAGTGTCCTCCAAGTGACAGTTTACTCTCATGATAGAGTTTAAAGAGGACTATGACGAATCATTCCTCAAAAGCAAAGACACACAAACAGAAAAGAGTGGGTTGGCTTTGGGGTTTTTTTTGGTTGTTATTTTTAAATATAAAGTGCATGATCCAGAGCAACTTTTATAAGTAATTTCTGTAATACAACTGTTTTAGACAGCTCTGATGGTTTCAGTCACATTTGCAGTATTTCACCTCAAGTAAGCATTTTTGCAAACAGAAAAGAGTGGGTTGGTTTTGGGGTTTTTTTTGGTTGTTATTTTTAAATATAAAGTGCATGATCCAGAGCAACTTTTATAAGTAATTTCTGTAATACAACTGTTTTAGACAGCTCTGATGGTTTCAGTCACATTTGCAGTATTTCACCTCAAGTAAGCATTTTT
>NW_010260309.1:30736-31769 GCF_000690775.1 Eurypyga helias
AAGATATAATCAGATTAGTGGTTTGCCATTCCCATAGGATAGGTGTAAGAAAGGCATCCCTCTTCTGTTTAAAATCAAGAATAGTTAAATTCACACCCTTTCCTACATCCTCTAAAACTCCCAAACTTCCAGCTGTGTGCTCTCTTTTTTCGTTCTGGTCACTTAATTTCTATAGTTTCTCAGTCGTTGCTTTTACATTACCCAGGGTTCTTTATCTCACCCTATAAACTTGTATCAAAGATTAGGATCAGGGAAAGGAAGAAAAAAAAAAAAAAAGCCCTGTGCAAACACCAATCCCACTTTCCCTTTTCTAAAGGCCTATTCATGTTTGAAAGTTTAAGAAGGCACCATAAACATAACCTAAAATTAATCTCCTTTTCAGATTACTGGTAGTTACAGAAGAAATAAAACAGCCGGGTGTTGACAGGAAGGCAGTACCTGCTTTTCAGTTTGCTTCCATGGAGTTCAGTGGGGGCAGGGACTGTTACATCCCACCCGGCAGAGCGCAGGCATGGCATGCCTGATGTCCTCAGCACTAATGTGAGACAGTAAGAACTGGTCCCACACCTGGTATGTTGAACTTTCTCACCGCTGGTATGCTGAATTTTGCAGTTTTCTCTACATATAAAGTATCATTCTGCCGTATTAACGAATTACAATTGAGCTAGATTTACCTGTGTATGAATAGGGCTGCACTTTCTGCTAGAAATTACAGCAAATTTTCTCTTATCTCCACACATTTGTGTGATGGTGATTTATCTCAATCCGTTCCTTACGGCCCAACTCTGGAAGAAACTACTAGCACGTCACCCTGTACAGCCTCAGCAGGGAGTTGTGACGGCAATCCTGCAGTACCAGAGAGAAAAATATCAAAGATATTTTCATTTGAAAATGAACATTCACTTTCATATGAAGGAACACCGCTTTTTAGTTACTAGTCATCCTAAATGGCGCGCGGTGCCTTCTGCCCCAGACGCGTTCTGCACGACCCGCGGGACGGCGCTTCCCAGGCAGAGCCGCATCACCCCGCGCC
>NW_010260310.1:0-219 GCF_000690775.1 Eurypyga helias
GGGCTGGTCCCCAAAGAGGCGTCTCGGAGCCGGGCTCGGCCGAGGACACACACACAGCCGACTCCTTTCCTCTGCGGCGCCTAACGACACCCCCGGGGCGAGCAGCGCCGCGCCGCGTGCTGCTCCACATCCGCTGCGCCTCACCCCGGAGAGGTTCCATCCCCGAGGCCACTGGGAAGCACTGGGAGAGGTGGGAAGGATGAAACCCCCCGCTGGGGC
>NW_010260310.1:328-3192 GCF_000690775.1 Eurypyga helias
TTGTTGCCACAGCTGCTCGGGCGAACGGCAGCGAAAACCCATTCTCAAGTCACCACGTGCTGAGGGATCCCCAAAGTTTGGTGGCCCAGGTCAGCTCCGGCATAGCCCAATCCCCCTGCAAGCTCCGGGAAGGCACCGGGAGGCTCCCTGCTCCCCGCTGCCCACGCTGGATGGGGACATTCTACAAGCAGAGACACCCCCGCCACTTCAAACTCCCCCTCCGCCGCGGAACGGGGGATTCCGGTCACTCCTCTGCACCGCGCCAGCTGCCGCTCCACCCGTGCCGGGCTGGGAATGCTTCACAGCCTCTTTCCTTCAGCTTCTTCCCCAAAACCCACACATCCTCCCAGCAAACGAGCCCCAAATCCGAAGGAAATCCTGCCGGCTTCCCACCTCGTCGCCCTCCAAAGCCACCAGCAACGGCCACGTCCCCGCAAGAACCCACAGCGCCGGGCACCGCTGTTCCCTCCCTTACAGGGACTGAGCTTCCCTGGATTCCCCGGAGCGAAACACCCGGGTTCGGGTCCCTTTCCATTCCCGACAGCTAGCTCCTGCTCTAATCCCCCTTTTCCCGAGCAGAGCGCAGAGGAGCCGGCCGGGAATCAGGACGACGGAGGTACCTGCAGGTAAGGGCTGCCAAGCCCCGATCCCGATCCCGCTGCCTCCGGAGACAGCGGCACCGGACCGGCTGCATGCAACCAACCGGAGCTCTCAGAACAAGCGGCTCTTAAAAAAATACGGACTTCAGAGCGATAGGGAGGGGACGGAGAGCAGGATGTCACTCAGGGCCAGCTCAAAACCCCCAACCCCCTCTGGGTGACAGCGGAGAAACCGGATTATCGAGGGGTAAAGTCGAATTCTCCCCGCGGACACGGTACCGTGGCCTTTGGAAGGAGCTCGTGCCGCTCCCAGCGGGGGCCAATACCCCAAATCCATCACAAACCCGTGACTCCCGTCAACGTGACGGCCAAGAGAGTTACTTCCCTCTAGGCAGAGGCCCACGCCGAGGTTACCTAGGACGCAAACCCCGTCACTGCCCGTCTCCCGCGGCCAGGGAGACGGGAGGATCTCCAGGCTCGCCGCCCGCCCGTGAGCTGGCTGTAATCTCCTTACGCTCTAAATCTGGGAAGGAGAACACCTCGAGGATGGAGCACCAGCAGCTGCTTATTTCAGACCCACGCTACGGAGCGGCCTAGGGCTCGCGTTGTGCGGCGCCGCGGGATTCTGGCCGTCGAAAAGACGAGCATCCGGCGGCCGCGACGCACGGCACCGGGCGGAGGCACAAGAGCCGGGGATCTGGGACAACTGGGACCTCACCTCCCCTTTCCCACAGCCCCGGACTGAGGACTTGTTTCACATCACACGCAAAGAACAACCCGAAATAGCTGGAAGAAAAGCCGGAATTTCACTTTTGAGGGTCGGAGACTTCCCATCTTCCATGTTTTTGAAGGAAGAGGTTTCCCATCTGCTGCTGGCACTGACTTAAGGTTACTGCTTGCTCTCTCCAGCTTGCTGTGACCTCGCTTGTCCCGAGGTTTGCAGGGTGCCAGGCTCATTTGTCCCGAGGTTTGCAGGGTGCCAGGCTCATTTGTCCCGAGGTTTGCTTGTCCCAAGGTTCGCAGGGCACCAGCTCACTTCTCCCGAAGTTCACAGAGCACCAGCTCGCCTGTCCCGAGGTTCACAGGGCAACAGCTCGCCTGTCCTGAGGTTCACAGGGTGTCATGCTCACCTGTCCCAAGGTTTGCTTGTCTTAAGGTTCACAGGGTGCCAGGCTTGCTTGTCCCGAAATTCCCTTGTCCCGAAGTTCGCAGGGTGCCAGGCTCACCTGTCCCAAGGTTCTCTTGTCCTGAGGTTTGCAGGGTGCCAGGCTCGCTTGTCCCAAGGTTCACAGGGTGCCAGGCTCGCTTGTCCCAAGGTTCACAGGGTGCCAGGCTCGCTTGTCCCAAGGTTCACAGGGTGCCAGGCTCGCTTGTCCCAAGGTTCACAGGGTGCCAGGCTCGCTTGTCCCAAGGTTCACAGGGTGCCAGGCTCGCTTGTCCCAAGGTTCACAGGGTGCCAGGCTCGCTTGTCCCAAGGTTCACAGGGTGCCAGGCTCGCTTGTCCCAAGGTTCACAGGGTGCCAGGCTCGCTTGTCCCAAGGTTCACAGGGTGCCAGGCTCGCTTGTCCCAAGGTTCACAGGGTGCCAGGCTCGCTTGTCCCAAGGTTCACAGGGTGCCAGGCTCGCTTGTCCCAAGGTTCACAGGGTGCCAGGCTCGCTTGTCCCAAGGTTCACAGGGTGCCAGGCTCGCTTGTCCCAAGGTTCACAGGGTGCCAGGCTCACCTGTCCCAAGGTTCTCTTGTCCCGAGGTTCACAGGGTGCCAGGCTCACTTGTCCCGAGGTTCGCAGGGTGCCAGGCTCACCTGTCCCAAGGTTCTCTTGTCCTGAGGTTTGCAGGGTGCCAGGCTCACTTGTCCCGAGGTTCGCTTGTCCCGAGGTTCGCTTGTCCCGAGGTTCGCTTGTCCCGAGGTTCGCTTGTCCCGAGGTTCGCTTGTCCCGAGGTTCGCTTGTCCCGAGGTTCGCTTGTCCCGAGGTTCGCTTGTCCCGAGGTTCGCTTGTCCCGAGGTTCGCTTGTCCCGAGGTTCGCTTGTCCCGAGGTTCGCTTGTCCCGAGGCTCGCTTGTCCCGAGGCTCAGAGGGTGCCAAGGCTTGCTTGTCCCGAGGTTCGCTTGTCCCGAGGCTCGCAGGGTGCCAGCTCGCTTGTCCCGAGGAGTTCAGACGGCCTGGCTCCAGTGTGCACGCTAGACCTCAGAGTTCCTCAAAGCCCGGCTGGAAAAACCCCTCCCTGGCATAAAAACCCACCAGGAGCGTGGTGAAACGTAACGAG
>NW_010260311.1:0-877 GCF_000690775.1 Eurypyga helias
TGGTGCTTCGCCGTCCGCACCCCGCCGAGCTGCTCCTGCTGGGTCCCCGTACGGGTGCCGGGCCGTATTTTTAGCCTCTGGTGAACATGCGGAGGGTGTTAAGCCCATAACCTTCGGCCCATTTCACTGCTCATCAGCCGGCCATCTGCAGATCAGCACAATTCGCCCTGTGATGGATTTGGAGACCATGTACGGGAAACAGGAGGGCGAAGGAGGTGGAGAGGGGAGAGGGACTTTATATAAGATCTTGAAGGTCACAGGAAATAAAGCCCATGACCAGCACATCAGCAGGCACATCCCAGTTGGAGTGCCTGGGGAATATTGCCCTTCTCCCGCAAGGGACGGCTCATGGTGGGTACTAGAGATGCTGTTGTGCCTGACTGCGATGGGTGACGCTCCCCCTCTTGCCCTGCACTGGGTCACAGGGGACATACAGACCCCAGCCAAAGCCCTCAGGGGTCTCCTCTGCCTGGCCCGAGGCACTGTGCTCCTGTCCCAGCCCTCCGGGTCACCCGATATTTTGGGGCCAAGCTGACAATATCCCTGACCCATCAGCTTTGCAGGTCAGACATAGCACGTTCCCCTTTGAGCGGCCCCTGGCAGGCTGGGCACCCTGAGGGGTCCCACGGGGAGGTGACCGAAGGAGGGGGGTGCTCTAGGTGGGAGGGAGGCGGGTGGGAGCTGCATGGGAACCATCTCCCTCCAGCTGTGAGCTGCATTTGAGGCCCAGAGGCACCTGCGAGCCACGTGCCAGCAAAGGACAGGGGAGGTCGGTGAGGGCAGAGCAACGATGACCCGCGCATCCGGTTTCGGCAGGGCAAGGGGCCGCGGGGACAGCGGCAGATCCCCCGTGCCAGGCGGACAGGAGAGTGACTGG
>NW_010260311.1:1228-1522 GCF_000690775.1 Eurypyga helias
TTATTTTCCTCTGAAACGCTTCCCTGGTATGCAGGCATTAAACGTTTCGGGGGGATTATTTAGACTAGCAGCAACTGTTTGTAACAGAGACAGTATAGCCGGGGTTATTTTATTTTTGGCACCCGTTGACTAATGTTAAATTGCAGTTGGAGGCCTATGGAAAATACGGATGGCTCCTCCCGGGCCGCAGAACAAACTCATTGTGTCCCCGCCAGCCGCACAGCACGGCAAATGCTTTCCTAGTGAAGGGATGTTCCCAATAAATAGCTCCCCAGCCCCGCTGAGGGGACGAGG
>NW_010260311.1:1685-6029 GCF_000690775.1 Eurypyga helias
GGGCAGGGCACTGTGCTGGGGAGCCCCTTCCTCCCCCACGCCCAGCCACACGCCATGGCCGGTGCTGGTGATGCAGGGCTGGGGAAGGACCCTTTTAACCTGCCAAGTGCCCGCAGTCCATCGAGCTACGCTTTTCGTTCCTCCTTTTGCCCCCATTTTTTAGGGCTGCTTCGCTGCCTTCCTGCAGTGCTTTGCGGCGGGCAGCAGCCATGGCCCCTGGTGGCAGCCATGGCAACCCCCCCAGAAACAACTCTTTGCACCCAGCTTCTTGCAACAGGGCCAGAACATGGAGCTGGGACTAGACAAGGTTTAGGGAAGAGTTTAAACCTCTCGGTAGCAGCCACAACCCTCCCTCGGGGCCCCCCCCAGGGTGCAGATGGGTGCTCCAGTAGCCATGTGCTGGCGCGGGTAAGACTGACTGAGCTGTTCTCATCGTTTAGAGCCGCACGCCCCTGGCACGGACCATGTCAGCGGTGCTGCTGAAAGCCCCTTGCCGGCTGCAGAGCCCAGGCTGGAGGAGAAGGCAGCTGATGGCAGCCCTGAGGAGGACCAAGATGGAGGCCCTGCCAACGCCTCCTTGCCCAGCACCGCTGAGAAGGGACGTGGTGAGGGGGAGGAAGAGCCAGTAGGTGGCCTGAGTGGGGACCCGGGGCCAGGGGACAGCCTGATGAAGGACACAGCCACAGAGAAAGGCCAGGAGGGGTCTGGGGAGGTGCAGGGCCCAGGGGAGGACGCCACGTTGGGTGCCCCTGAGGCAGCGCATCATGAAGGGAACGGCCAGCCTGGCCAACAAGATGGCTCCCATGTCCCAGAGGATGACAAGCCCAGTGCTGAGGAAGAAGACTCTGAGGAGAAAGGGCAGCCTGGAGAAGAGAAAAGGGAGAAGCCAAGAGCAGTGTTGTCTCCTGAGGGGGAAAAGAAAGGGGGTGAGCAGAGCTCAGAAGAAGATGACAAGCAGGGGGAGTCTGAGGAAGATGAACATGGCGAGTCTGAGGAAGATGGAGGTGAGGAAGAGTCCGAGGAGGAAGGAGAGTCTAAGGAAGAGGAAGAATCTGAGGAAGATGGTGCTGAGCCAGCAGATGGAGCTGAAGGGAGTGACAAGAAAGCAACTGCCAGGAAGGGAGAAGCTGGGGAGAGCCCTACCAGCTGCCATCACCCACCCTGTGGAGATGCAGCAGAAGACCCACCAGCAGCAGTGAAAGACCCGCTGTCAGCAGTGAAAAACCCACCAGCAGAAGACCCACTGGTGGCTGTGGAAGACCCACCAGCAGCTGCGAAAAACCCACCAGCAGTGAAAGACCCGTCGGCAGCAGTGAAAAACCCACCAGCGGCAGAAGACCTGCTGGCAGCAGTGGAAGATCCACCAGCAGTGGTGGAAGACCCACCAGCAGTGGGGAAAGACCCACCAAGAAGACCCACCAGCAGTGGTGGAAGATCCACCAGCAGCAGAAGACCTGCTGGCAGATAAGCCATTGCTGGCAGACATGGAGAGCCCACCTGGCCACGGCGCCCACCCTGCTGCCGCTGAGCCCCGGCACAGCCAGATAGGTTGGAGTCTTTTCTTGTCGGTGTGCTGTAGCGGCGAGAGTCACCTACTATCAACTGCCGGCGGAGCTGAGCTTGGCACATTAAACCGCGCCTAGTGCATGGCCCTCTCCTAATGCTTGTGCTTCCCATGCCTGCCCCTAACCGCTGCACGGCTGGGCTGGCCGTGGGCATCGAGGGCGCAGGCAGGAGCCCACGCATGCCTGCGATGCAGGCGCTGGTCGCAGCCATACCAGAGCTGGCCAACATTTCCCTTGCTGCACTTTAAGCCCATGGTTTCTCCTCTGGGATGTGGACTTGGATAAGATTCTTAACACCCAGGCCCCTCTCAGCACCCGCAGACCTCTTAAAGGCTCTTTATCCTCCACCCTCAGCGTTCTCCAGACCCCTGTTTCTCTCGGTGCACGGGCAGGATGCTGCCTGGGCTGGCGGGTCTCTTGTCCACCAGCCCTTGCCTCATAGGGAAAGCATGAAGGGTGAGTTGCCAGAGCACCAGCTGTGGCCACGTTTGGTCAGTAAAAGGCTAGCTAAGGAAAAGGGATAACCCCCACCATGATTTCCTAGAAATGCTTGTGAGCTTTGGCTCCCAGGTTGGGCAGCAACCTTTGGACCCAGCTGAATCTCCTGCTTTAATCTGTAACGTCCCAGCTCAAAAAGGTCCCATTTGTGCCAAAAAGGAAACCCAGTTTGGTATCTGTGGCTTTACTTGGCAAGTCAAAAGGTCTTCCTCAGCCCAACACTCGGTAGACACAACACAGTCCCAGGGCTTGGCAGTGTCCCTCTCGGCCCAGGCATCCCCAGACCTGTCCCCAAACCCCCGCTAAAGCCCAACCCAGCTCCCGATATCAAAAAGCACTGGGAGCTGCACGGGGCTTTTGGTGTGCTGGTGCCTCCATGGCAAGGACACCTCTGTCTTGGGGACACTGGGGTGCCTATCCCAGGTGGAGGCAGTTGCCTCATGTTCCCATGGCCATGGGGTTCCCAGGGCCCCACGCAGAGGCCTCCAGGCTGATACAGGAGCAGAGGTGGGAGAAGCAGGAGGGAACAATACTGCTGGCAAAGGGAGGCAGCCGGGGCGGGTCAGGCTGGCCCGTCTCTCAGGAGCCAGCCCCAGCCTCGCACATCCTCATGTCTCTGCCTCAACAAATAATTTTTGGAGGCGAACAGACAGGGAGTGAGAGCAGAGCGTGCCTGCTGGTGAGGCTCAGCCCTGGAGGGGCTGCAGCTGCTGGGGCAGGCGGGTGCCACGCGTGCTCGCACTATGTCCCAGCCCTGGAGCCCTTTCCAGGCACGTCCCTCGCATTCCGGGCGAGCGGCCGGCCCTCGCTCCTGACGGGGAGACACGGCATGCCTCCCTTGCCCAGCCCTCCTCAGAGCCAAGCAGTTGCCCACAATGCTTCCCCCAGCAGCCACGTCCCCGGCAGCCTCCAGGAGCCTTTGCAAAAGGGAAACCGCACGGCAAGGCGACGGCGGCTGCTGAGCGGGTCCATGGGCTCGGGGGGTGTGCACTCCCCCATGCCCTCTCCCCAGCAGTAGCTTGTGTGAGCTCCCGCGTGGATTCCCCCTCCCACCATAACGGGTCTCCTCGCCTTTTTCCTGCAGAAGAGGTTGAAGATGCCAGCGAGCCGACCAAGCGTGACCGGTCCCACTTGGAGAGCACCCTCAAGCTGAACGAGGACAAACCTGCCGATGATTTCTCAGGTGAGGGGGGCCTGGGTGGCACCGAGACACATATGCCCTGCTCCTTTAGTCCATGCCATCCCTGCAGGACAGGCTCCTCGCTGTCCTGCTGCACCAAAAGCACGGATGGGGTTTTCCTTCCCTGGGGTGTTCCGGGTTTAACCTTACTTCTTGTAGGTCCAGCAACACCGTACCATCAATAATGGCCTTTTTGCTGCTCCTGGGTTAGCATGTTTTAGGTATTTTAGAGACAGCCCCAAGGGGATACACGAGTTAGGAGGGTAGAGAGGCTGGCAGATGAAGATGGGGAATCAGCCCAAACCAGCCACATCTCTGCCCAGAGAAACTGGGCGCAACTCTTAATAAAGGGTTGGGGTTGTTATTCCAATTATTTATTGGGTTTTGCTATTATAAGGCTTGCTTCTGCTGGTCCCATGGGAAGTCTGGCCTGGAAAGAAAGTGATAAAAGCTGTTGTGGAAAAGGCTCCTTGTTTCTTCTAGTGAGCAGCTTAGTGGCGGTGCCAGGGGTCCCTGGCAGCATGGTAGAAGGCTTTTGGGGATCATGGGTGCTGAGTGCTAACCAGCATTAACGAGAGATGTTCCTTCCATCAGCCGCTGGCACGTGCAAGACTGGCAGCAGACGGGGACAGTCCCCAGCAGGAAACATTAGCAGGGCTTCAAAATGCGTGTCTGGGATTGGTTTGGCCAAGATTTCCACTGTGAGCCAAGTCCCTTGATCCATGGCTGAGTCACCCTCAAGATCTGCAGGGAATGCCCAGCAGCTTACCTAGGAGGGACTCAACCAGGGTGGTGGGGTTTGCCTTTCACGTTTCTGCCGTTGCAGGAGTACTGCAGCGCCTGAGGAAGATCTACCACTCCTCCATCAAGCCCCTGGAGCAGTCCTACAGATACAACGAGCTGAGGCAGCACGAGATCACAGGTAATGCCACGGCACCGGGGTTCTCCGGCACCATCAGGTCATTGGGATGCAGATGACAGCGCAGAGAGCAGATCATGGAAAGGCTTGGATAGCTTGTCTTCCTTTGCAGCTTCCCAAGAAGGCCATCAACATGCTGGACCTAGAGGACATGCCCTAGTGAACCCAGGAGCAGGCATTCC
>NW_010260311.1:6040-9591 GCF_000690775.1 Eurypyga helias
TGTCAGTACCATCTGCGTAGGCCGAGCATTGAACCCTGCCTGCTTCGGGCCCTCCACCTGCTCAGCATCAATGCCCTGTACCCCTGCCAAGCAGAGATCACAGCCCAACGGAACGGGCTTGGCAAGGAAGCTTAGGACCTCTCAAGGCTGGGGATGAGCTTCCTGGGGGTGGCTGGAGCTGGCATCCTTCCTGTTCAGCACGGGACAGCCACGTGGGCAGGGTATCCCTCAAGCTCAGCAGCCTTCATTCATCCTAGGAGTTAAAATTTCCACCCCTTGGCAGTTACAGACACGCTGGATCAGGTGAGCAGGTCCCTGTGGCCACAGGCATTGGCTTGGGCAGAGTCTCAGCAGTACACATGTCCCTCCTGAAGAGGAGGGTGCAGCCATGACCCCCAAGATGCTCACAAGCTACAGGAAGCTCTGTGACCCACATGACACAAAAAGACCCATTTTTCAAGCACAAATGGCCCTAGTCCAAGATCCCTGCTCACCAGGAGAACTCTCCTGTGAGCCCCTACTCAAGCCCTGCCCTGAGCTGGGGCCAGATGCCCCCTGAGCCTTGGCTGGGCAGGGGGTGCCAGAGTCCCTGCTGCCTGTGTCCCAGGGCTGCATGTTCACACCAGCATCCCTCCCTGTCCTGAATTCTGCCTCTCTTCTCTGGGCTTTGGCCTCGCACACCCTGGAGCCATGCCCTCCCTCCTGGTGAGATCCAGATCCACCCTCCACACCACACAGACCTTCCCTTTGCAGCCGGACTCCTCCGCTCCACCAGCACAAGTCCCACATTCGTTTGGGCAAACCCCTGGGATGTATCCCCTTAGAGCAGAACCTCTTTTTTACAGACACCCCCACTGCAGCCCAAATGCAACTCCTAAGTGAGCATCAGACATTTGGTAAGCAGGCTTGAAGATTTCCATGCCCAGCCAGCCCATCTCCACTCAGAACTGAGGGACAGGGCTGTACAGCCCTCATCACCAGCCCAAGTCCTGTCCCCTCGAGACACACAGCACCCTGGATATCCCCCTTGCAGGGGTTCCGGAGCGGGTGTTTGTGTTTCTCATGAAACACGAGCCATGCCTAGCTGCCTCCCGCAGGCAGCTCTGCTGCCTTTGCCTCCCTCATTACCAGTGGTTGGGGACCACGATCTGTTTGTCATGTGCACCCAGCACAGGAGGGGAGCCCGCAGGCCCTCACCCCACAGCTGCTGTCACCCACCAGCGTGCTGGCCTGCCACATCCCCGGGAGGCAGCAGCACGAGCTGTAGGGTCACCACCCCGGTGTGCCCTTTCAGCAGCGGCACCGTGCAGCGAGGACAGCCCAGGTGCACCCTGTCCCTGCTGTCTCCATCCTGGAGCTCAGATTGTGGTACACCTCGACCTCCTCTCCAAGATGCCCTGGTCTGTGCTGGTGGCAGTGCAAGCGTCGGGGTTTACTGTCAGCTCATCCTTGAACACTGTTTAGGAGAATATTTGGGATTATGGGCAGCTGGTGGGTTCCCAGCCTCTAACCTTTGCTTTGCTGTTCGCTGCCAGAGGATGCAGCCCCCCGCCTCAGCTACTACTGCACAACCCATTCCCTTGCTTGGGATATCCCACCCTGCCCTGCAGCCATCCCACAGCCAAGCAGCCACCTCCCTGCTCCCCTTTTTGGGAGGAACCAAGTGTTTCTCAGGCCCCTGCTAGCTTCCTCCTTCCAGCTCCGGAGGAAACAGCCACCAGCCCTCGTGTTTCCCCAGCCCAAGGCCCCTCTCAACCCCAGCTCCCGGTGTTCCTCACAACGCTCCATAGCCTGTTCGCTTCATCCCTCAGCTGACAACCCCCCCAGGCCAGGTCCCAGCAGCACACCCTGCTGTGCCCCACACAGCACCCTCCCAGCAGGGCAGGACAACCCCAGAGCTGGTAACCCATGGCCACGGCTTCCCCATCCAGAGCAGGAAAGAGCACGTGGACATGGCATTGCCCACAGCCCTTGTCTCTGCCATGAGAAGCCCTGGCCATCCCAGATGCTCCTCCTGCCACCAAACTGCTTGAGCACCCCCAACCATACCCCAGCTCATTCAACCTCAGCCTGGAGATCTGAGCCCAGCAGTTTGCCTTTAATACCCACAGAGCCAGCTTTTCCCAATCCCTCATTAGCAGGGTAATTAGAGAACCCTGCAAACTGGTTAGAGGAGCGGCCCAGGGAGCCTCCTTGGCTTTACAAGGCAGGTGGGACTGAGGGAGCCTTCTCAGCCCCTTTCCTCTGCATGCTGGCCATGTCCTGAGCAGGTTCATGGCATCAGTGGTGCCCCTACAAGCTGAGATGCCCCCAACCTTGCACCCATCCCCATGGTAGGGGGGAGGCTGGAGGGTGCAGAGCTGCCGGCTCAGCTGGCTGAGGAGTGGGACAGCTGGGAGAGCAGCAGGGCAGGCCTGTCATGGAATATGCGTGACCTTTGGAGGTGTAAGCCAATATAGAGGGGTGCCGTCTCAAGCACCTTCGCCCCTCCATTACGTGGAAGCCATCCATCTTGTCTCCCTTCCCACTGGCTCTGCTTGCACGCACCAGCCGGTGTCACCCGAAGATTCCCTCTGCTCCCCGCAGCTCACGGAAACACCCGTGTGGGTGAGTGTCACTTGACCCAGCGGAGCTGTGACAGCCACCCTCAACCCCAGACTATGAATTGTTGGGGTGCATCCCAGAAAGCTCACCCCCCATGCCCTGCTTACAGCGTGTTTAAACCTGGCAAGTGCTGTCTCCTGCCGCCCTCCCGTGTCTCCGCTCTGCCGGCCCCGTGCACGCTCCGGCTGCCTCCGCCTGTGTGCTTGGTCACAGCGGGGTCACCCCACAGGGCCTGTCCCGGGCTCAGGGGTGAGGCACCCTCCCAATCTGGCGATGGGAAGCATGCTGCGAGGCCATGCCCGTTTGTGGTGCGTGCTGGTGACCCTAATTACTGTGGATGTGCTGATTAGCGTGCCTGCGTGGGGAATGACCTCCCAGTTGCCATCACCAGCCGCCCTAGGGCTGGATACTGGTAACCACACCACTGGGGTGGTCAGGACCCTTGTTGGGGTGGTTGCTGTCCTAACCACGGCTTGTTGTGCTCCGTTTGCTCTGTGAATGTTGCTGGGGAAGACAGTAACAGCTCAGCAGGGCAGGAGGGCTGGGGTGCTGTCTCAGAGGGGGCTGCTCCCCCCGGCCATATCCTGGGTGTGCAGGGCAGACTGGGGTTCAGTGTTTGTCCTGGTCGCTGCGGGTCTCGTCGCTCAAACTCCTTCTCTCCTGCTGGGAATGTGGCTGTCGCTGGCTTGTCCTGCCCGTGAGAAGGCCAGGGCCAGTCTTCAGCTCCCTCCTCGGCCTGGGCCAGACCCGGGCAGCCGTGTCCCTCCTCCGACTCACAGTACCTTTTCTCTCTCCCGGTGTCCCTTGCTAACAGCTTACCCCGGACGCACCTTGGGCTCCTCTGCCACAGGTTGGTATCGCTGCCTGCTACCTGCATGCTGCCAGCGCTGCCTGAGCTCTCTGCTGGCCCCGGCTTTCCTATTCACCTGCCCCAACAGGGCCACACT
>NW_010260312.1:0-260 GCF_000690775.1 Eurypyga helias
TTGGGGTGCCCTCCTAGGGTTTGGGATGACCCCCTGGGTATGAGGGTGTCCCTACGGGTTTAGGGGGTTTTGGGGTGACCCCCCTGGGTGTGGGGGTTCCCCCCTGGATTTGGGGTGACCCCCAGGGTTTGGGGAGCTTTAGGCTGACCTCCCGGGTTTTGGGGTGCCCTCCCCTTTCGAGGGGGGGTTGGGATGATCCCCCGGGTGTGGGGGTGCTCCTCTTGGATTTGGGGTGACCCCTGGGGTTTGGGGTGGTTTTG
>NW_010260313.1:0-473 GCF_000690775.1 Eurypyga helias
CCCAGGCAGGCAAAGCTGCTGCCTCCGGCAAGAGCAGGCAGGACAAGGGATTCAGCCTGATGCAATTCCACAATCAATTTGCAAGGAGGAAGGGGCTGAGATTGTCACACACAGATTCACAGAGTGGAAGGGGTGGGAAGGGACCTCTAGAGATCATCTCATCCAACCCCCCTGCCAGAGCAGGATCACCGAGAGTAGATCACACAGGAACAAGTCCAGGCGGCTTTGGAAAGTCTCCGGGGAAGGAGACTCCCCCACCTCTCTGGACAGCCTGTCCCAGTGCTCTGTCACCTCACAGGGAAGAAGGGTTTCCTTCATGTTCAGGCTGAACCTTCTGTTTTTCTGTTTATGGCCATGTTGTTAAGACCAGACTGCCCCTCGTTTCCCCCGTGTACAAACCAGGGAGCACTTGAGGTCTGTTCTCAGCTCTCAAGAACTCACTGGCAAAGCAGCAGCTGTGGTTTGCAGGAATG
>NW_010260313.1:490-18321 GCF_000690775.1 Eurypyga helias
CGCTGCTCTGGTGTACTGTAGGAATTGGGGGAGGGTGGAGGAACGGAGAGGAAACCACCAGCCTTCGCAGGACAGGTGAGTTACAGGCGACTCTACAACACTACAGACTGTACAGTTAGTGCCCCATGCAGGCAACATCTGGCTTGGCCGTCATTTTTCCTCCCCACCCAGACCTCAAGGTGCCCACGCCTCTGCTTGTGAAAGAGCTGTCACTTGAAGACCACGTCAGTGAAAGTTAAGCAAGATGTTAACCAGTTTCTTCCGTGAAATCAAGATTTGGCATTTGGCTGTAACGATCCCACGTACATGTTTTCATGAAAGTTAAAAAAACTCTGTGTCATGTTAAGGCATCTATTCAGAGGGACATTTCTTCGGGAAAAAACCCCAAGGTTTTTGTACATCTTTAGTTTAGAGTCCGAACTCAAACGTGAACTCTGTTTCTTACCGGGTAACTTTAAGGGGCACGTGCTGTAAGAACACAAAGGAAGACAATATATTTTCTTAACATTCTCTCAGAAAATTCCATGGATTTCGATTTCTGATGCATCTGTGCAACTAAGTGATAATTAATTTATTTTCCAGAAAGAATGATCATGCACGTTAACGCATAAACTAGTTTATAATGCATAATCTAATAAACAGATGTAAGAGCTACATGAGAGCCTTTCACTACTGCAGTAGTTTTAATAGCTCGTATTTGATTGCTGCAGGAGATACGAAAAACACAGTTATGCACACAGGTACACATACCTCAAAAAAGCTCTCTACGTACTGCAGTATGTACACTCCACAGTCACTGAAGTTGTTCTGTTGTGGCACTTTTGGGTTGGAACCTTTCATGACATCTTTGGAAAAGCTTCTTTTGCTGCCTTTCCTGACTTCCCATTCCACTTCTAAATATCTACAGTAAAAGACGACGTGAATTAAAACCTTTTTCCTGGAGGATTTTGCCAACTCCACCCCTAACCCCCCCAAACCAGATAGGAAACTTACTCCCTTAGTGTTTTCACAACATTTGACCGGGAAGGGCCCCTCAGGGAGTCCATAAGCAAAATGCAGGGCCTAAGAGAGAACGCAGTTTTTAAGGAGACAGTATTTCACAGCAGTTTGGAAAACAGCATGTTACACAGCTAGCCAGCTATGAAATAATTTGTGGGGTGACCCTGAACAAAACTAGATGAATGCTATCATGTTTTGCCAGTGCTGCTGTAACCTCTTAACTGGGATAGCTAAATGCAAAGTTATCTTTCATCATACCCGAAGTACAGAGAACTTGAGAAGGCGCTTAGAAAACAGCACTGTCAGACTGAAAGCATTTGTTACAGGCTAAATCCAGTTGCCTAAACACTCCCCAGGGGCCTAGTGCTCTTTCACATGCACAAGGCAACTGGGGCGCTGGCAAGAGACTAGAAAGTAAGGTACAGAACCCATAAACATCCCCTGGAGTAGCAGCTGGATGGAGGACAGATGGGACAGCGCCAGGTATGCACGGTCTACACGTGATCCCAACCTATGAACCTGAATTCTACCCGACAGTTACCCACAAAACACACACGGACTCTATTTGATAGACTGTAGGAAAATCATGTTTCCACAAACACACCTTTTCTAGAGAACCAGGTGTGCTTGAAGCTCTCCTGCACACTACAGACACATCCTATCACTTTAACCAGAGGACACTACCTTTGCAGTAGCTATAAACGTAACAATCCTATCACCCACCACATATGCAACAGCTGGATTTATTTATCAAAGCTAACTTATACCAGAGTTCAGAATCTCAACTTTAGATGAAAGATACATTTTGAAGGATAAATAGGATGCAGATTTCTTTTCCTAAAGCTCTGCTTTCTCTTTTCTAACAGTAAACATGCACTCACACCAAGTGTCCTTCATACAAACTGCATCCTAGTAAACTCAGACAAAATATCTGCATGCATTTATGTACAGATTTGTTTGCATTCATAAATTCATTTACATGTATGCAATTTTTTGGGCATAGACATATAATTGCTTGAAGAATGTTTACTTTTACTTGTACTTGTTTTAATTTCTGATAAAAGAAAGTTATTGTTTATATAGACAATGCTCTTTAAAAATGCATAATCCAGTACGGGGTGTGTGGGGGGGTGTGTGTGTGTGTGTAACACATGACACAAAGTGAAAACTGTGTCAAGGTAATTTTCTTTTTCTTATAGAAGTAATTCAAAAATATGCTAGTAGTAAAGTATTTAAGTGCCCTTAATGACTTCTGATACTTAAGTGTCAAAGATCTTATGAAATTTCATGTTCAGATTAAAATAATGTCTGGTGGACAGCATTATGTACAGATAATCCATCATCAGAATGGGACAAATTCAGCCAAGCTATAATCAGAAGCTTATAAACATTCTTGAAACTCACCACACAGATGGATTCTTACCCCTTCATGAAATGTATTAAGAATAATTCCTACACCTTCCATAATATGTATAGGTATATAATTTTATTCTGTGCCATAAGAATGTTTTGTGAAAGCTTTTCCCTTTCTAGTAATCACTACACTCACAAAGAAGGAAATATGAAAATGGGTAAGTCAATTAGGAAAAAATACAAACAAAATTGTCAGGACAGCAATATGAGTAACAATATTTTGGGATTGGAATCATGCGTTTCTGTCACACCAAAATGCAAGCAACTGCAGTCAATGGATTATTAAGAAATAATTTCTGGGTTTCAAACATAAAAAAACCAAGTGGAACACTTTTTAGAGGAAAAAGAATAATACTAAGAACAGAGAGAACAATAAAAACAGGTAGAATACATTTTGGTAAGAAATGGGGGCAGTTAAAAATTATTCTCGTTTTCCTGTATTATTTAGAGTAGCGACAAAGGTTTTGTTTAGTATAAATAAAAATAATTAATTAAAAACTATTCATCTGCTTTTTAATATGGAAGGACACATTTGAACATGCATCTGTACCTTCTTTTTATAGGAATATAAGCGCAAGATATCAAAGAACATCCTTATTTGAAGAAACTATCTTCACTTGCCTGAAGCAGCATACAGGCTTAACAGAAACCCAAGAAACTATTATTTCACTAGCAGTTTCTTTCGTTGTATTTTCTGTTCACTGAAGATGAGTACTACAAATGATAAAATTCTCTCTCAAACACTAATAACATGCTGACGTGTTTGAAGACTGATATATGACCATTTCCCATAATTACTGTCTTTTAAATTCCATAAACTCTCAAGAAATTTCCCTTTTAATACTTACTGTTTGCAGATGGTAGGCTTCAGGTGCCACTGCCCCATTTCTGAATTACAGTTATCATCTGCAAGGCCACCATCATCACTACTGTCTTCCTACAGAAGCAACACATGTACAGGTGTTTAAAAGCCAATACTGGTTTCCAAACAGATGCAAGAGAAATCATTGCTATACTTACCATTTTTATTCAAGACCAATAACCTAAGTTTAATAAAGAAATGGTAGCTTTAATCTGAAACCATTCGTTGTAAGGTCTGCATGAGCAACTTTTAGTCACCTGGTTTCTCAAATCCCTGCTGGACTGACACAGTGTGAGCTGTGCTATTTATCTAACAACCACTAAAACCAGAAAAAAGCTGCAACTGACATTTCAGCCACCAATGCTTTGGAAAAGAGGTGCATCTCCATTTTGTGGTTATAATCCACATTACCAACACTTGCTAATGATTACTAGAAATGTGCTTAGCAGTTTCACGTATGTTACCTTCTAGACGAAATGAGACAAAAATCTGCAATGAACTAAGAAGTAAAATTTGATCTTTGCTCCAGAATGCACCAGTTTGGTGCTTAGGGCAAGGGAAATCAAACCACCATGACATTACTTATCACGGGTTGAAAAAACAGTCATGCCACAAACCTGGTTTGACCTTTTTGATTTCAATATTGATGGCTACAAAGGATATGGAAATCTTAGGAACAAACCCACTCAGTTCTTGCATTTAGAAGTACCTCAGCGATCCATGATTTCTTACCCTGCTACCAGCCTCATTATTCCTGCCCCAGATCACTGCATTATAGGGAAAGCGATGCTTTCCAAAACCAGGAACCCCTGTAAGAGCATCATTTGTGCAACGTTTGCTGAGAATGATGTACACTTCACCAACATGCAGCATCCCGTGACTGATGCTATGCCAGGAAGATGTTACTGTATTAGAAACTGTAGTTCCTAACATACTTATTCCTGCGGCAGCCTCAACTCCCATTTGGCAGATGTGAAGGTGCACTCAAGCCTCTCATGGTTTACCATTTCTACACTTGCTCTGTGCATTCTAGAAGGTATTAGTCTCAGCTTCAGCCTGAGTTAAGTTCAAGCTATACCATAACCAGGAAACTTGGCATCTTTTCCTCCCCTCTAGGAACACAGCTGGCCACGTGCTTTCTTCCCTGCCTTCATGCCGTGTACTTCAGATTGGCAACACTCTACTACTCATTCTCCATCTTCAGGGAATTCTAACTACTAAACAGACAGAAAAGCACTTTCATCAGGCAAAAACCACAGAATATTTGAGCTAGGTGGGTTAAACCTGTATGAAAAGCACACTCATTTTAAACATAAACTGGAGCTTTTATATGTGCACACACATATACATGCTATCCATGTTATAGCTGCAGAGTTTGGAAAACAACTGCTTGTTCTGGACTCAAAGGTGAAAAATAGGTCATTCCTAGACTGTATATTTGACTGCCTCTGATTCTTTATTTCAGACAAACTGGTGTCATGCACCTGGAACACAAACAGGAAGGTCAATAAGGAAGAGTAGATGTGTGACTCCTAGCTTGCTCACATCAAACCTGCACTGCAGAAGCAACAGGTCTACAGAATAATGCTCTCATACCCAGTAGTGAGTCAGCAAAGGCCACTTTAACAATCAGTCTTTCCACAACTCTAAAATCTAAACACCTCCAATTTCAACAAGAATGCTTTTTGATCCTAAGTCCATGTTGTTTGAATTCGATTAGGAGAAGCACCAGTGAAACAGAACATCAGAGTAGCACCTGCTTATCAGCGTGTCTGTTTATGTCCAGGAAATGCAGCTGGAAGAAGAGTAACTTGTTCTTGGCTCTGGCAGGTGAACATGGGGGTGGGGGAGATGAAAGACAGAAATGCGTTGACTTTCAGAGTTTCCACTACAATCATTGTGCAATACTGCCACTATGCAAAAGACTCACAGAATTAAATGCAGGATCAGTACAGCAGTTTCCTGAACAAACGTACAATCCTCTCCTCCCAGCTCATTTGACAATTTTTGTAGGTAACCAGTGCTTTGGATTGGACACTGTTAAGGTAACTAGCTTTAGACAACGCACATTTACAACGTGCATACAGCTGCTCATTCAAAATACAACACAACGGTTCACATTTCCCAAATAAAATTTCTAAATTCTTTACCTGGTTATCTTGGTCTTCAGAAAAATCTATAAGCTCATCTTCGTTTAGTTTACTGCCATCAGCTGAGTCTTCACTATAGTTTAGCCTGATTTTGTGCAATCCATCTGTATCAATCACACATACAAGTACATTTAAACATCACATACTCTATCATCATTGAAGACCAAACTAATTTTAAATACCTCAGATTTGCTCAGGTTGCTCACAAAAACTGTAATACATCTGACAATGTTTTACGCACATATCTGAATAAAAGTGAAACGTTTCTCCCAAGTAATGCAGCAGAAACTGTTCCTTATTCTTCAAAACACCTAAAAAATACTGAAGACCTAGACTAAAAGCCACCATGACATTACCCTGTAGCTCCATGAAGCTTTTATAACAGTATAAATTGGTATTGCTACTAAAAGGGACAGTCTCATTTGGTCCCTAATATAACTGCTTATTCCCATCCTTAGCTCCTTCATTCCACACCAAACACATCCACACACAGTGGACCACACTGAGAAAAAGTCAGTCACAAGCTTATTATGTTTTAACTTGGATCAGTTCCTTGGTCAGATTTGCTGTGCAGTTATATGAAGACTTTTGCAGGTAAAAAGGAAGAGGGAGCTTGGGAACATAGAATCATGGAATCATAGAATGGTTTGGGTTGGAAGGGACCTTAAAGACCATCTAGTTCCAACCCCCCTGCCATGGGCAGGGACACCTTCCACTAGACCAGGTTGCTCAATGCCTCATCCAGCCTGGCCTTGAACACTTCCAGGGATGGGGCATCCACAGCTTCTCCAGGCATGAGAAGTTTAACATAACATACTGCTAGGGAGGGCAGAAAGTAGGATCAGCTCTCCTGGGAGCAGCAGCTTAGAAATGTTTGTGAAACTTCACCGTTTGCTACATAAAAGAGTATCTGTAAATTCACTCCCTGCCCCTTCTATTTAGTCACTTGAAAAACAGCATCAGAAAAAATAAAGATTAACAAATGTTACAGTTACACCTGTGAAAGAAGCAGATACAGACAGCTACAGGCTCACTAGTCTTCCCAGACCACCATGCAAGGCTTCAGAACAGATTTTCAGGGGAAAAATAATAAACTATGTGGGAATAAGTGAAAAATGAGTAACTCATGCCAGCAAAACATGAAATCTTCATAATCGAACTCTTCGTACGAGGCGGCTATACAGTGCATCTGAACGATCACAAAAAGCCAAGTGTTGGCTATGGTGTCACTGGAGGACATATTACTTACTAAAGAAAATCAGTATTTCTGTACAAACAGTAAATAGAGCAATGAACTAGCTAATGGAAAAAAAGGAGAAGACCTGCATTGGAGAATACTTCAGCGGAGAAGCTGAAGTGCCACTTTGGAAAGAGGTTACCAGCAGAGTTCCACAGGGACAAACTTCGGAATTAATGTTACTCTGTATCTTTGAAAAGACCTTAGCACAAGAAGTAGGCCATGTAGCAATGAGACTTATTGCTGACAGGTCCCTAAAAACATAGGTTTGGTATCAAGAAGAATCACATCTCATACAAGAATTCAGCTACATAAAGGGGATTAGTGAAGTAATAATAAAAAAAAAACCCAAAAAACCCACATTTTGAATTATTTCTGCAAAGTTATTTAGGTATCAACTCCTATTGATTTACATCTGCAACACCAGGATTCAGACTGAGATCAAGACATCTACATTTATGCTCCCATGTATAATGGGCACCTAGGGTCTGACAATGCTGAGTGGAGTCCATACTCAGAGCAGAGAGCTACTCAACTGAACAGCTACTCCATGTCTGCTTTAGCATAAGAAATGGTCGTCTTGCGGTTTCATTGAGTTAACTGTCAAACAGGCACCTGCTGTCTGTGGAGATATCCTAGGATATCCAGAACATACATATTGATTTGGCAGAGTGAAGAGTCAAGACCCACACCCTTCTGGAGCAACAGCTGAGCAGAAAACCCAAGGCCTACATCCTCATCTTCCATTTGGTTGAAATGGAAGCTTACATACACAGCGCATCCAAATTTAGCTGCCCAAACCTATGTGCAGTGTCAATCTCAAACTGAATTTCACCCTTCAACCAGGACGGTGGCATGGAAGAATGTCTGCATTATTGAAACTGCATCATCTGCAATAGCGGAGCAAGAGAGTCTTGTTGTCAGCAACAGAATGGCCGTCAGCTGCCAACACAATGCAGCCGTAACAAAAAAGAAATGTAATCCTAGCAAAAATATGTGTCATAAACTACATTCCAACCAGTTACAGACAAGTAATAGTAGCAGCATCCAAGTCACATGAGACCATTATCACACAGCAGTAGTATCATAAACAGTAACAACCATACATAAAACAACAATTCAAACAAGACCATATACACACCACCACCACCTTCCCCCCCAGGACCTTCTAGGAAAAGTGACAACATTATCACAAGTGAAGAAATCTGGATTATAAAGTAGGAGAGCATTTATACCCACAAAGATATGAAACTGTAATGGCCTACAGTATATAGATTAGACCATAGGACTGATCATCTTTTCCGATTTTGCACCATAAGCTGTGCAATTACTTACCGTGTAAATTAAGTCAGTAGGAACACTATCGGTGCCTGAAGTAAAACTTTCTGCACGACCTCTGCGTGCCTTAAGGGGATCCAAACCTTGCAGTGAGCAGAGGAATCAATCTTTTCCAAATTCCTTCATCTGCTTTTAAAAGTACGTCAGCTCCTTTGATCACTTTGGTACAAACTGTGCCAGATCACTGAAATCAGCCTCCACAGCAGCAATGCATGGAGAAAGCCTCTCTAAACTAACACAGAGGTCATGTGAGATATTTTTTTTTATATATATATTTTCTTCTCAGTTTTTTATATACCTTCTAACAGGCCATGAAAGAACTTCATGGTGTTGAAGCAAAACTCTGAATGCTAGAAGACACTGGAATTAAGGTTGCTCGCACAACCTTAATTCCGTTCCCCCATGAGCATACGTTACGAGGATCCATGGTCAAGTACTATTCTTTCCTTAACAATCAGAGTCTTAAGGGATGCAAAGTGATATCTACAAAATGATTCTGTGGTCACACAATGAAAAAATAAACACTGTTTTTCTAAATCAGGTTATCTCCAGCTCTTTGCCGTAAGAGTTACGTCAACAGCCACAAAAACATTTCACACGCAATGGCTATAAATTACTTACATTGCAAGCATTCAAACTTCAGCCACATCCTCAACTTTCCACGTATGGAGTTCACACAATCGCAAAAGTACAACAGATGTGAAACCTCCACATTTTTTCATTGTAGTATGTGTATTTTTACAATTACATACCCATAGATTGGCTAGCAGTTGTGAATTCACCCTGTATACCGTTTTCATCCAGAGTTCTATGGTCAAGTTTATGGCATGCTGATTCCACAGTGTTAGGTTCTTCCGCATCACTGTCTATTTGACTTAGTTTTCTGAAAGCACTTTTTCCCCTACAAGGGCTTCTTCTACAACATGAAGACTCACTGTCTTCTATTTCAGTGTTTGGGTCAATTAAAGCTGTATTATACTTTTTGGTCAATGTCTTCTTTGCTGTGGACTTGGAAGGCGAGTTTTGTGCATCTAACTCATTTGGCAAAGGAGATGGCGTGTTGCTCTCTCCATCTGAAGAGGAAGATTTTATCGGTGTTGTAGCATTTTCATGATAGTGGGGATTTGGTTCATATTTGGGTTTTTCTAAACCAGGAAAACAGATGACAGCCAAAAACCAGTGGGCACTGCAAAGGAAATAAATAAATAAATAAATGGAACTAGCGATGACATTGATGGTCATGGTTAAACCTGAAGTTCCTAAAACACACACACAAAACCAAAGCCTGTCCCCCGTAATTATCAAAGACAGATTTTAATAGCTGTTCACTTTTCTGAGCAGGTTTTACTCAAGCTTTCAGTCTTCTCTGAAGCTTAGATCACTTCATGCAAATAGTCACCAACAAATGCATTAATATGATGCAGTTATTTAGATGGCACCTGTTTCCAACAACTTATTTCCATTTGCTCAAACTTTATACCTTCTTTTCCTTCTTTGAATTAAAGCTTATTTATTTTTTAACATTTCTTTATCACTGCATGAATTAGAGATTGTAGAGATCATGTTTTATGGCTGTATCAAGTTTTCTAGCAGTGCAGCACTAGCAACACAAGTAGTCAGATCTTAAGGGTATAGCTGCACTGCCCATACTCTTCTGCCTGTGAGATCTTCTAATTGCATATGACACTTCACATTTTTGAAGAAATCTTGTCAACAGTGAATTCTATGAGTGTTTGTAATGCCATCACCAGAACATTGTTGTCCTTCTCACCCTTCACAGAACTGATATTATAACCCTTTCATTTTGAAAAACAGTTATATTACCCAACACTAAACAGGAGATAAGTTTTGCCCCAGTTTCCTCCTTATCTCCCTCTTCAGACTTCACTGACTTGCCACTCAATTAGAAATGGAGCAGCAGCAAATTCAGGGATTGAGGCACTCCAAGTAGGTATCGACTGACCTGTTTTAGAAATTTTCTGAAGGTTCTCTGATTCCCTACAGCAAATAACAAAACAGAACCTAGCTATGTGTTATGCAAGTGAAGCCACATTTCAATGTCTTTTAGAAAAAAAGAAAAAGCAGTAGCTAAAAATGCATGCCTAACTGACATATTAAAAGATTAATTAATGATTATGAAGCCTAAATTCTACTGAAACTCAATGTCAGTTCCTTTCAAAGCTTTATGTGATGTATGGAAGCATTTTGTCTTGAATTACCCACCACACCTGGTAAATGAATATACTAAGTATTGCCAAACCCTGGAATTTGTGTGCGCTCCATTAATAGAGGCTTTATGTGCCAGTTCTGTAAACAGACTGTCAAGTTAACCGGGATCTAAAAAGAAAATAGCTTGTAACTTTTAAAAGAACAACCTATTTCGATTGGAGACTTGGACAAAAAGGGCTGTGCTCCCAGAAGACACTGATATAGTCATGGTTAAACCAACCACATTGGTCTGAAGTTAATTCTAGGCAGCACAGGAGAAGCTTTACCAGGACCAACCACTAGCAGCATTCCTATAAGACGAGAGAAGCTCTCAAATTTTTTAAATACTAGAGTAACTTGTTTCAGATACTAACTAATTCAAGACACAAAGAAGCAAAAGAAACTACGAGACTGGCTCTCAACCAGACTAATTTTGCCACAGATTAAAGTATGAGACCTTTTATTAATAGCAATTAATGCAGATCTTTCACTGGAACCATATATATGTATGCAACAAACTCCAAGGCAACTAATATTTAAGTGACAAACACTTCAAAGTTCTGGTACTTCAAGTTTAGAGGGAGAAGGTTAGCAAGGATGAAGTCTGCAGTGGACAGGGGGACCAACTTACACCTGAGTGCTTTGCATCACCTACGGAGTGGCTATCTTCCCATGGCTGTATAGGGGTCACAGCACCTCAAAACCTAAAGTCGGTGCTTGTGAACAGCTTTCTCAGGAACTTCATAACAAAGCTAGATCTCCAGTCAGTTAGCTCGTAACTGCCTCTCACAGCCAGCCTCAGAATTCAGCTGGGGAGGAGGTGGGAAAAGGGAAGGTTCAGAAAATTTCCTTCCACTGCACAATGGCACAGTGTCTAGGTAAGCTTCTTTGAAGAGGTTTTAATTAAAACAAAGAACAACCAAAAAAAAAAAAAGTCCCCCAAAAAACCCTATTCTTTGAATTTTTAAAAGATCAGTTAGGTATGCCTGTGACAAATCAGTTACAACTCTCCAGTCTCTCTGTCCTTACTTTAGTTTTGTTTTTGATAAAAAAGTTTAAAATGAAGTTTAACTTCCCTAAATATTTTGGATTAAGGAACGCTTATATTCTTTTTATGAAATGCAGAAATGTGTTTGTGACAACTTGTTCTGATCTTAAGGAGAGCAAGCCTCATTAACAGTCCTTAACAACCAGTAGAATGCTAACAGTCTGCTTCCTGGCCCAAGAAAAACACCAAGATAAAAGGATATCATCAAAAAGAATAAAGCTCCCAATATAGGGAAGTAGAGATTTTCAATGGCATTTTCCTCCAATACAGGCTTACTGTAACTAAAGGATGATCTCATCTATATCAGAGATCTCGCTGGAAGAAAAAGTAAGAGGTGGAAAAGGTATATCCAAAAGTTATCAATGACAACAGTGTAGAAGAAAGAACTCCAGGGAACCACGTAAAACCTAGAAATAATACTCAGAAAACTCGATTTTGGTCAGTGTTTATATTGTCTGATACTTCTTATACCACAACAATACACATAAAGGTCTTGCATTACTACTTTATCACATGGAAAAATATGTTAATTCTCTTCATTTTTAATTTCAACTCACACTGTAATGTAACTTTCCATTTTAGAATAATGAAGCTTACGCCTTCACCAACTGATACAAAGGTACGTTTACTTACGCTTCGTTAAGGGGAACAAAAATGAAATCTTTCTCAAAAATGTCAACATGCCGTGTCCACGTTTTTACTCGTCCATGTCGTTTTTGTTGTATTCTGCGAGAAGAAACCAACACAGGATTTGTAGGGTGGCTTATTTGAACTGAAAAACTGTTTTTCTGGATATTTTCACCTTAAGAGCTTCTTAAGATTTTCAAGGCATATTCTATCTTTGTTATAGGTCTGGACGCTTCCTAGAGTTCTGCTGGTACCATAACAGTCTGTGAGGATTTTATCTCTGTAAGCATCTGTTCTGGCAGTCGTCACTGTACTCAGCTCTTAGTAAAACTGACTTATCAACAGACTTACGAAAGGTTTGAAGTTTCATGAATATTTCTTCTTTCTCTTTGATTAAGGCGTTTATAGAAGAAGGAACTGAACACGTGTATTCTATCCGCATCTTCTTTTTGCAGTTTTTCAAGTACCAAATACCTAATTAGTTAAAAAAAAAAAAAATCAAAAAAGAGAAAAATTCATGGAGTTGCTAACGCAAAGTATTCATCATCAGAGTAAAAAGGACTGCCAGTAGTGCTACCTCTCCACCAAACTGTTGCAGCCTCTCACAAACAGCTCTAAGAATATTAGAGCTAAATAACCGCAGGAACTCATAATGCAGTATTTGTGCCAATATTTCAGGGTATTAAGCGCTCTGTTCAATCTGTAAGTTCTGCTGCTGCCGTATTTATTTTTATATGATGCCAGGAAAACAAATTTTCAATGCGTTTGTTACATACAACCTATCTACGAAAGTACTCTATTTTGTAACTGAGTCACTAAATCCATGAACACTCCCAGAGTGATGCACTAACCTTTTTTCACCTCTGAAATCTTTTAAGAGACTGAAAATCACACACGCGCACCTTATGCGCAGCGTAATCACAGCCGCGTGTGGCAATTTCATTTGCTTGTAACATCTGTAGCATCAGTGACACAAAAAAATTAATTTATGTATTATGTTAATCACAACACATTAAATTCTAGGGAACACAAATACTCTGGGGAAAAAAGCAATTCAACTCAGAAAGGCTTTCTTTTTTTTCCCCTGAAGTTCAAATTCTCTTCAGATTCTAAGAAATTTTAAAGAACCTTTTTTCCAAGTGAGAACAATGTCACTCAAACAGCAAAGGAGTCAAAATTTCTTGCAAAGATAGAGAACAAATTTTGTAATTAGAGCTGTACATAGTTGGATACCAAGCGCTATCAACTGACTAATGAATTTTTAATGTCAGAAATTCTCAACTTTCAAAATAAAAGATGACTAAAAACTGAGTTAAAATAAAACTTACTTTAAATAAAAATCTATAATAACATCATTTAAAAATTCTCCTTCATTTAGACAGTGGAGGTCTTCGTTGGTCACAGAAATACCACCTTTAGCTGGAGGAGGTGGATAAACTATCAACCTGAAAAGAAAAATACATTCAATAATAAATATGAAATGCAAAAAAAAAAAAAAAAATCAGAAAATTTTGTTACAGGGTAACAATAAATAACTTACTTTTCTATAGGACCAATAAATACTGTATGTGGTTCTCCAATTTCTTCATCGTCATCAAAACACGGTAACTTATTTCGCTGCTGTATTTTGGACTCCGAAGCAACCTTACAAGAATAAAGTGGATAATAATTTGCATACTGTGCTCAAATTTGCCAAAAAGGTAATAAAACTTTGTGAAGTGAAGCGGTGTAATATCCATTAATTTTGAGAAGGACTTCAAGGTTTGGGTTTTTTTTAATCTTTCCTAGTTTATATATTACACTTATATCTGTACACATTTCTTGCAGAGCCACAAACTTCCAGGTTCTTTAAGAGGTAGTTTTGATTAAAGAAAGCATTAATTAAATTTGACTACAACACTGCAGTTTAAATTCTTGCCTGAAAAACTGTAATTTTATAATAGATGAATTTGGAAACAATTATGTTGTCTAATTATAGTACAAATTTCTTGTCCCTTAATTTTTCAGTGCCAACATCACTTGCGGAACATTGTACAACCTTATGAGCAAACTAAACACACTAAAAAGTATTGCGAATGCACAGACTATTTTCCATGGTCTTGTAACCCACCACGGACCAGTCTGGGAATCCTGATATAAAAACCAGCAAAAGTCAGGATGGTTTCTTTGTCTAGTGACTAGCACACTATCTTTAGTGCATTTGTAACCCAAATAACAACTTTGCTCTAAAACAAGAACATAATTACATTTTTTATTTTGTTTTCTCTGTGAGATGGGCTTCCTTTGGAACTGTCCTCCAAGCACTTCGTAAATGCAACAAGCCTGCCATTGGCTTCTTCAAAGGAAATTTTCACAAAGAAGTCAGAAATATTATTTCTTATACCAATGTCAGTAATTATTTTTTCAAATACTGAGCTTGCATGAGGATCAAGACCAGTTTCAAAAATCAAAATGATATACTGTTCTTCTTGACCTACAAAAAAGCAGAGAGAAAATTATTCATTTAGAAGCAAAATAAAATACGGCACAATTATAAACATATTTCAAAGAACTGGGGGCCAACACATGTACACGCTGCTGACAATACATACCAGAGGTCACACACACGTCTGTGGATAGACTGACTGGTTAGCTACCAAACCCTCCTACCTGCTTTTGCAGAAAGAGTGCATTCAACTTCTGCCTTCCTCTAGAAATGGTATTACACCCGACAGATTTTTAAAAGACACTGAGTGCAAAGCCAAAACATATTTTGAAATCACAGCTTCTCCTAGTGACAGCCAGGCACTGTCATCAATACTTTCTCTTTTTCTTGTTACAGTTCCTATCCTCTTGTTTCAATACAATTCCAGAAATTATGCCTTCAGCAGGGAAACACCGTGCCCTAGTTTCTCCCAGGTTAACAAAAGGAGAATTGTATTAAGAATGTGGATGGGCTTTTGTGGTCTCAGTGTTTATTATAAAAATGGCTTTCATCTCTTTAACCCCTTCAACATCTGCACGGTACTTTGTTTTACAAGATTTCAGCCTGTTTTTCTCTTACTTTCAAACAGATGTGATTACAAATGGGGAAAACACCGTGCCCTAGTTTCTCCCAGGTTAACAAAAGGAGAATTGTATTAAGAATGTGGATGGGCTTTTGTGGTCTCAGTGTTTATTATAAAAATGGCTTTCATCTCTTTAACCCCTTCAACATCTGCACGGTACTTTGTTTTACAAGATTTCAGCCTGTTTTTCTCTTACTTTCAAACAGATGTGATTACAAATGGGGAAGGGGAAAAAAACCCCAACAACTTCTTGTGAACTACAACAACGTACACTAAAATAAACAAGAAACAGTATATGAGACCTCATGATTCAGGTAGATTCATGGTCTGTCCTGATCCTAGAAGGCTACACTCTACAACATTATTGTTTTCAAAAAATCTTACATATTAAAGTCAATACTTTGCTACTGATCCTATTTTAAAAAGTAGATACAAACCGTGTACCACATATTAGAAGCACAACGTCCTAACAAAACTGCTGTTAGTGATTCCAGGCACATGTTGCTGGGTATATAAGCACAAAAACCTGTGATGGCAATTTCACAAAAAGTTATTTTTCTCCGATCAGATTTCTGTTACCATAGAAACGGTATTATCTTAAGGATCTCTGATTCACTGGCAGCCAGTTTTCATTACTAAAAAGTATCCATCTGAACAAGGAAAGAAATTTAAGATGTCACAGTAATAAAAATTTTCATCTCCTTGCACAGGTAAAGGGAGCTCACCATGCCGCAGAGCAAAGCCCTGTTTTCAGGTCATGTAACATAAGCAAACCAAAACCTTTCTGCCCCACGGTGAACATCCTGTGAACAAAACATGCTTACTCTCGCTAGCCCTAATAAGTCCTGTATTTCTTTCAGTATGGTGGCTTAGCTTTAACAGGTCAGCCAACACCTTTACCAAAAGTTCGAGAATGTGACTCAGATTAATCAGCTATTGTATAAATACCACCCGGTCACATCATTTGAAATATAAAAAAGTGGTAAGATGCACTAAGAGGAAATAATTTAGGCAGTCAGGCAGGAATAGGATTCAGGCTGCAAATCCCATTCTCATGTAGCTGGCTAACTCAGAGCTGCAGGGAGCTCTTTTTCTGTAAGAGAATAAGGGTTTCAAACACATGCATAACCATCTCCTTTTGGTTATTCTTAACTCGGCATGCTACCTGTTGTGAAAAATAGTTCTTCAGTGGCATATTTCCCAATTCACCACGCAGAGACTTCTGGTGTCTAACTGGGTTTTGGGAATTCTATTTTGGGCACTAGGCACCTACACACTATTGCTTACACAGCTATGGATTCGGACTTAAAGTAATTTCATTGCTCACAAAACAAATAGCAACCATGTTACCACCTGGTACCTTTAAGTATTAAGTACAATAAAAGAGTCTGGTGTAAAACCAGCTCAGCGCCACAGCCTCAGAGGGAAAATCTGGGGAGAAAGGCTGAGAGGCATGCTAAGGGAGGGACTTTTTACCCAGACAACTCAGGAAGCTTTTCCTTTTTCCACTTGTGAACACCTGTGTTCACCTGGCATCTAACGCTGTCTCCCAGGATTGTCTCTAGCACCCCTGCACTCTCTCCAATTACTTTTATAATTATAATACTCCCTACAGCTCCTGTTTTTTTGTAGGAGGTGGATAAGGTTATAACAACAGCATTACATGTTGGCAGCACACAATTCTGAGGTTGTTGAAAGCATTCTTCCTCCATTAGAACGCATCATGTCTATGAAGCTGAGTACAAATAACCACAAAATTTAACCTAAAGGTAAATCTATTTAAGGGGAAGAATCATAGAATCATAGAATGATTTGGGTTGGAAGGGACCTTAAAGATCATCTAGTTCCAACCCCCTAATCCTATGCTATTTTAAAAAAGTGTACATATTAAAATGCTAGACACCTGAAGAAAACTATGTTGGAGTTAAAGTTAATTTTAAGATACATGAAGGCAATCCACTTATTCTCCAAGCAGATATTTGCCCACACTGTGTCATCGCTACAAGCATATGGGGGGAAAAAACCCCCAAGCCAACCCACACAACAATTTCTACTGAAACTAAGGCCTGTAAACAGAACAGTACAGAAAGCAGAAATAAGTATACAAAAAGCTGTCAAATCATGTAATCTTTGTATAAAAGTATACATATAAATGTAAAGTCATATAAAAGTACATATAAAATATTTACATATAAATGTAAAGGCCCACATACAAAACCTAAACAAACCAATCTGCTGTCATTCATAGAAACATAGACTCTTTTAGGTTGGAAAAGACCTCTAAGATCATCAAGTGCCACCTTCACCCCGCCACGCCCACCCCCACCACTAAGCCATGTCCCCAAGTACCACATCTGCATGTCTTTTAAATCCCTCCGGGGATGGTGACTCCATCTCTTCCCTGGGCAGCCCGTTCCCACGCCTGACAACCCTTTGAGGGAAAAAATTTTTCCTAATATCCAATATAAACCTCCCCTGGAACAACTTGAGGCCGTTTCCTCTTGTCCTATTGCTTGTCACTTGGGAGAAGAGACCAACACCCACAACGCTAGAACCTCCTTTCAGGTAGCTGTAGAGCGCGATGTCTCCCTCTCAGCCTCCCCTTCTCCAGGCTAAACCACACCAGCCCCCTCAGCCGCTCCTCACAGGACTTGTGCTCCAGACCCTTCCCCCGCTTCATTGCCCCTCTCTGGACACACTCCAGCACCTCAATGTCTTGTAGTGAGAAGTCCAAAACTGAACACAGGATTTGAGGTGCGGCCTCACCAGTGCTGAGTACAGGGGGACAATCACTTCCCTGCTCCTGCTGGCCACACTGTTCCTGATGCAGGCCAGGATGCCACTGGCTTTCTTGGCCACCTGGGCACACTGCTGGCTCATATTCAGCTGCTGTCGACCAATA
>NW_010260313.1:18467-26009 GCF_000690775.1 Eurypyga helias
CCCTTTCTACCCTCAAGCAGATCAACACTCCCACTCAACTTGGTGTTGTCGGCAAACTTATTGAGGGTGCGCTAGATCCGCTAATCCAGGTCATTGATAAAGGTATTAAAAAGAACTGGCCCCCATACTGAGCCCTGGGGAACACCACTTGTCAGCAGCTGCCAACTGGATTCCGTACAAATATCAGTGAAAGAAACCTGACTAAATGTTGTAACTACCATGTATCTGAACAAACAGAAGACTCTAGTTTTGCCAATCTGTTGTGAAATGTACTCATCAGCCTGGGAAGGTGACAGTGCCTGGAAGAGCACTACACCTGCCCCAGCCAATGATGCCAGTTTTATTCCTTAGTGCGCTCAAACATGATTCAAAACATTAAAACATAATTTAAATTGAATAGTTAGACTAAAAATGTTTTACTTACTGTCTCCTTTACATTCGTACCAGACATTATCTTTACTCATTTTCAGTTGGTCTCTCAGACTACTACAGGTTGATGGTACTGTTTGTAGGAAAACTACTGGTAATTTTCGGACACTACACCATTCACATTTGGTCAGTTCTGAAGTTTTCAGGTTAATCTCTCGGATATCGCTTTCTGATTCTAGAATGAAATTATGACATTATAATAAATTAGAGTAAAAATATGTAGGTTTCCTCTACAATTTCTCCCTTGATTTTAACATGAAATCAGTATGTGCTCATTAACCTTTAAGACAGTTTAAGAGTTTGGAATTAACACATATCCAGAAAGTGATGAAATCTGTAATGTCTTAAAAGATGAACTGAACTCCCATATCACCTGTAAGGAAAATAATCCAAAACAGTTTTCTTCTCACCAACTTTAATCTGTTTTTTTATTCAACAGGAAAAACAGCATTTCCAGTGGCAATTTAAATTTGCAACTAGTGCTATGACACATTTTACAGTAGGTTTGTAAAACATCCTTTGTAGATTTATCTTTGACCAAGTTCCCTAAGGAAAAATACCTTTAAAACTAAAAGGAGAATAAACACATGCAGAAAAATTATCTGATTGCCTGACGAAAACAAGGCAGTGCTCTCAATTTATTACCAAACAGAAGTGCCAACAACATGGTAAATTTTTAACAGTACATCTGAGGCTGCCAACACCAATGTTGAGTATTTTATGGAGTTTACTGAATTATTAAAATGGAAGGAAAAATGTATGATGTTGGAGTTCTTCACATGTGATAAAAAGACCCAAACTTCAATGCCAGTAAATTATTTCTGTACCAGAAAAATGGTTAATGGTAGTCACATAAAGCTTCAGTTAGTGGCAGTGTCCACCATTCTATCACATGCTGAATGGCAGCCTCCACCAGAAAAACTGTACCTCCTTACACAGGAGACAGACAGGATAGAAGGAGAAATGGAGCCAACATGAAGTCCTTCTAATAAATAAAAATCAATGCAACAGTCCCTCTTCTCCTCCTCCTCCTGTAAAAGGGAGTAGGCAATGCATGGAGTTCCTGAACAGACGAAGATCTTTAATTTACACTCTAATAAGAACTTCATTAGTAATATTTTCATTGGTAAAATGTTTACCACCTAAAAACTCTAATTTTGCATCACTGTGAACATAACTGCATACACATTTAATTTTAAAAGACAAAGCCATACCATTACTTTCTACCTTACAATTGTTAGTCATTATTAATTAACAGTGGAGGGTTGTTTGAATTTTTTTTTCCCCCTCCTCAACTGTTTCCCCCATTATTCTCTAGGCGTTTAGCACCTAATGTCCAGCAGCATCCTCTGCATCCTTCCTTCTTGTTGGCAACTGAATTCACACCCCTGTGCCTCCCAGAAAAGGCATCTGCTGCTCATACTCACAGCCAAGTATCCACTGGCTGCAGACTGGAAGTGGTGACCACCGCAGCTTCTGCAGAGGAAAGCAGATCTCCTTTCCTTCTAAACCTCCAATACCCCGATCTCACTGGCTGGGGAAGAAGCAGCCCAGCTCCAAATCAGGCTGCAGCACAACATGCTTCCTTCAAGCTGACTGGGCATCATTTACTGCTCAGAGCAGTAGCCTGCCACCTCATCAGGAAAAGAGCAGCAGAAATATGCTACATGGATCTACCTAGTCCATCTCCTTGCACCGATTCTCCTTTATCTCCCTAGGGACTTACATAGAAAAAAATGAAGCTAGTAACTAAATGAAGGTTTACAGATGACTCCAAAAGTCTTTCTTCCTTTGTGTTTAGAACAACACAACAGCTTTCCAACACCAGGCTGTAGTACCTCAGTCTATAGTAATACTTTCAAGTTCTCTCCCTCCTACGTGTACACACTTTCCTTATTTCACCTAACTTCCCACTCTCAGAGGCAGACCACAGTAACAACAATCCCAACATAAAACCGGATTCAGCCCATTTAACTGAGGCATACAGGTCCTTCTAAGGCTGTCTAGACAGCAGGTCCTTGCCAAAACATGAGCTAGTTATTCTTTGGAGAAAACTCTGAATCCTTGTAACTGTGTTTGCACGAGATGAAACATAATGGATTTCTTGTGAGAGGAAGACTCATCCTTTTGCATTAAGATAGACATCTTATAATACATTTCACCATAAAGGCCTTAACTTGGGAACAAGTGTTTCCAGTACCACTGACAGAAGACAGACAACAGGATTTATCCATTAAAGGCAATGTGAGTAGTGTTTTACATGTTAGAAATGGAATGATGTTTCCTTGAAACACCAGTTGGGAGAAAACTGACAAGGGATGTGGAGAGAATTTTGAGAACTTGACATATATTTATGCATGCAAAACCAAGCTCAAGGCAGGACAGTACTGCTGTTTCTACAGCTGTTCAAAGCATTTGCCTCTCACTGAAAGAGCATGACCACCATAATCAATCTAAAGAAACAAAAAGTGACATTTTTATTTCAAGACCCTTGTTTGTATTAACTTCATAATCATAGCATGATTTGTTTTAATATAAATGGAGCTAGCTGGTAATACACCCATCTTCCTCCAGATGCACACTTCAAAAAAATGAAATGGGACAGTGGTAAATGTTCCAATAAACACAACATGTAATGAGTAGCTATTTTTATGCTATTCAGGGATCAAGTCCCAAGAAAATAATTTCACCATGCAGCTGTTTTGACTATAAAACTGATAGATGTTTCCTACAAATTTTAGTAAGCTTTTTAGAGTTTTTTAAAAATATTTAATGCATGAAAACTGTTAGTTTCTATGCATCTGTATGTTAGATGCAACAGAAGTTTAAAACACTTGACTGAGCAAAGGCTACGCTTTTATCTTCACAGGCTGTGAGATACCTTTTTGCATGTAACAATGACAAAATGCAACACTTCTCTTTTACAAATCACAACAGGCAAAATCGGATAGGACTGCATCCTCATGGAAACTTAAGATTTAACAAGAGGAGGCAAAGCTTCTTTTCAGGCCCAAAGCAAAACCCTACAGAAGAAAGCAGAGGAAAGAGAGCAATCGTCGTAAGCTCAGCACTTCCTAAACTACGTCACTGTGTGTCTTTCAGGAACATGAAATACAGAACCTACAGGCTATAGAAGAAAAAAAAATAAAGGAAGATAAAGACAGGAAAGGTCTAAGACACCTGTATGTTCTTTACTCCCTACTTATGCATCTGAAATAAAATAACTAATAAAGCATTAACAGAATCACGTTTTATAGGAGGTTACTCTTGCCTATTGATTTTATTAATCACTTCCAAGACAATCTTTGCCAATCATCACCAGAGTATCTACTGCTCTTCAATTAGGATGAACTGGAAGAGCTAATGATGCAGTTGCCCATACACCACAAATCGCTAATTCCTCCTATCTGTGAATTTTCTTTGTCAGCAGAAGGCAGAAATAATGCAAAATCATTCTGTTTGTTATTCACCAAGCAGCTCAGGTCAAATTTATACTCTCTTTTTTTTCTTCCCCTCTTACCTGACCACAAACACCCACTATAATTTATTGCATACATAACAAAACCAGAATCGACATTTCATTATGATTCACTTGTTAATTCCTTTGACAAAAGTTATCTCAATCAAAATATATACAAATATAGAGAGAGAGTATTCACATAAAATGAATGCTGTACTCACCTTCCTGACTTTCTAGGCGTATTTTGATATAATCCAGGCAAAACTGTGGAAGACAACACAATAAAACATTTCACATCTTCTCCAAACTGCAACTGACTTAATGCCTTTCAACTGTCAGTAAACATATTTCAAATTACGAAGTACTTAAGTAATAAAAATTTTAAAGTAAGTACATAAAATGTAAATTTATGTAAATGTAAATTATAACACAGTGTATATTTTAGCATAACTCAAGGAAGCAAGTATATTCTTTACTATTCAGTGTCTCTTTCAGTGATACTGACAGTTGAAACTTAAGATCTCTCTGTTTTCAAAAAGGTTTAAAAGACTGAAAAAACCCACGTACATCATAAGGAGAAAAAAACCCCAACTTCTAAAGAGAATGTCACGTATCAGTATTTATGAAGACAAGCCACTGAAATTAGAGACAAACTTACTGTTCCACAAACAAAATATTATGTTGTTCAAGTATACAAATAATAACGTCCATCAAAAACGGAAAGGAGATTTTTCAAATAACAAGTCTACTTACAATCACAGGTTCCACTACCATTCTTCGTAGCGTTCCGATTCGTATACTTCGACAGTTCAGAATGACACTTTCACAGGCATTTTGATAATTTAGAGGTACAGCCTCAGTTACAATCTCTTGAGAAATAACTTTACGACGTTTTATTGGAGTGTTAGACACAATGTTCCCAAACTGAAAAGAAATTTTCAAGGTTTTAGAATGTCTCACTAAGGTCTACTGCTAAAATGAGCTTGTTAAAAAACGAGTGACTAAATTTTTGGCTATTTTTCTGTTGGTCAACAGGATTATTTACTTCAACATCCAGCTCAACCACATACAGAAGGTACAAACTTCCCAAAAGACTTTTTGTAACACCTGAAGTGTTGCAATTTCTAGATTCAAGGAAAAAAGGTAAAGTGACACTTGTAGATATTTTGTTAACAATTCCAAATCACAAATAACATTTCTAAAATTGCCAAAACTAATTTAGTTTTTATAATTTTGAAACACTGTGCAGCCCATCAAAACAGTTATTTTTAATGTATACTTTATTTATTTATATAAAAACATTAATGCTGTAAAAGCACCACAATCTGGGTGAGTTTATTTTTTCTTTCCTTTTTTATTAGTCCAAGCTCTTGGTGACTGAAAACACTGAGTTATTACGGAAGTACACTCCATCACCACATTAGCAGGAGCAGAATCTTCAAGAAATATAAATAAAGAAGTCCAATCAAAATTCCTTAAAGCAATTCTACAGAAATACTAAGATGCTTTTAGGACCAATTCTAGGGTCAGAAGACAAAACACTGAAAGAATGCCATGTGGAGTTCAGCTCCAGTCTCTAAATGCTGACTGAAGCTGTAATCTCAATTAAGTCTCCTGTTCACCAACAGAACAATCTTACAAGAACCAATTAAAATGAAAGAAAGCTGGTTCAGAATATTATGTTTATTTTTAGTACTGCTTATATTGCTCTATGTTATTGAAGGATTTTCTGTACACTAGTCTTTTCTTTGGTATTTATATTGTTTCACAAAGCTGTCCGTTAATAAACATACTTTTGGGTTACAAAACACAAACTCCCAAAGAAAAACATTTTAAGGGATTCAATATTTCTATTAAGACTAATTGTCAACAATTATTTCAAAGGCCCTAATCACTACATTATCTTGGCCATAATTCAAAAATACACTTTTGGATGCTTCCCTTAAATCCAGTGGGAGAAATCCTGCAATTAAAATATTTTCCTAGGACTCTCGTTGACGGCAGGTTTTCATTTTTGTCTGCTTGACTAACTAAATAGTATTAAAAGCTCAAAACTGAATTCACAGACAAACAATAAAACAGGAAACATTAGAAGGGATGCTACATTCAAGCAGCCTCTTCAGTAATGAATTAAGGAATATTTTGAGAGAAAAACAAATGAATGAAGCTTCTTTAAGCTGCTTCTTATGGTATCTGACAAAAACACTGCGATACCTGCAAATCTTGGTTGTTGCCTTGAATCAACGCAAAGTCTGTGTTAAATTTCACCAAAACCCTTCTGGTTCCTCTGTTTTTCAAAAGCTCTTATATACTTTTGTTTAAAATATGCAGCGAATTTCCACAGTTACAACCGGTTCTTAAAGACTAGTGAACAGGAATATTCAGATGTACAAAGGACGACATTTGGGAGAGTTCCAGAAGTCCTGGACACCAGTGCCTTCACCATACAATGCTTTCAATTAGTCCAGCATAATGCAAGAATAAGTGAAATTCAACAATATTTCTCTACGAAGCTTTTAACACCACAACTTCACTGTAGGCTAGAGGATCACAGCTTTAATGTTGTGTATAATTAGTCTCCAGTATCAATATATAAACACTCATAATTTCATCAATTACAGCACTAGAACGTTGGCTTCTGAATCTCACCACAGCATGAAGGATTTGGCATCATTACTTCAGCATTCTAACTCAGAAAACAAAGGATTTGAGACTGCAGGTGGAAATCTGATCAAATTGAGCCAAAACTCACAACAGTGAAACTGGACAAGTGACCCAAGTAAGATTTTAATCAGCTCTTTTAATTCAACACCAGTTGCCGGAAGGAATTTGTTCTTCTTACTGGCTCCCTATCATGGTAGTGAAGTTTTTAACACACTGTGAAAGCCCCTTTGACAGCACTTAAGGAGCCTGCTCAAGGTGCATTTCTTGTCTTTGTTTATCCAGTTCTTGCAGTGGTACTCAACTAAAAAATAAAAGCCTCAACATTTTTTATTTTTTTGGTGATGGGGAGGTTTATACAGCACCAGGCCTGTTGGTGACAGATGGCATGCAGCTGTCTCAAAGGGGAAAAAAGACTCGCACCCATGAATTGTTGGGACTCATCGAGGGGGCTTTAAACTAGGTTTAAAGGGGAAAGGGGAAAAAAAAATCAGTGCAACCAACAGATGCCCAGAGCCTAGAGAAGAATCGCAGGTCACCAGGAGACCTCCTGGCAAGCAAAACAAGGGAATTCTAGATGGTCCAGTCAGCCAGCCAGCCTCATCGCAGACCCATCTTAAATGCCTCTATGCGAACGCACGAAGCATGGGGAATAAACAAGAGGAGCTGGAGGCCTGTGCACGCATGAGGGACTATGACCTCATTGGCATTGTGGAGACGTGGTGGGATGGCTCCTGCGACTGGAGTGTCAGAATGGAAGGATACAGGCTCTTTAGGAAGGACAGGCAGGGGAGATGTGGAGTGGGGGTTTCTCTCTATGTCAGAGATCAGCTGGAGTGTGTGGAACTCCACCTGGGGATGGATGAGGAGCTGACTGAGAGGTTATGGGTCAAGCTTAAAGGGAGGGCAGGAAGATGGGATAGGGTAGTAGGAGTTTGCTAGAGGCCACCTGGCCAGGCGAGCGAGTGGATGAGGCCCTCTACAGACAGATA
>NW_010260314.1:0-739 GCF_000690775.1 Eurypyga helias
GCTCTTCTTGTAGAAGGGTCTCACACTGACTGACCTCCAGTTGGCTGGTACCTCCCCAGTTAGCCAGGACTGCTGGTAAGTGATGGAAAGTGGCTTGGCGAGCACTTGCGGTTCCTGTGTTTCCTATCCTATCCTCCACGTGCGTGCTGACAACAGGAACCCAGAGGCTTCGCTCAGTCTTCACCCACCCTCCAAAACCCTGCTTTGACAGGGCAAACTGAGACACTGAATGTTTTCATCTCCAAAGCCAGTCAGTTTTGAAGCACAGACAGGAGTGCTCAAAGAGGACCCTCCAGCAGATGTGACCTTCCGCGGTTGGGCACCCATTCACCCCTTGCCCAGATTCACTGTACGTCACCTATCTTTGCAGCAGCTGGGATGGCCACTGATATAGCCACAAAAGCATATACAGCTCAAAGGTTTGTATGCTTTTGACACAAAATAAGGTAATTTCAAAGGAGTTTCTCACAAAAAGTGTAACCCCCTCAGCTGCGCAATTCAGAGTATTAAACATTTGAACATAACCTCTAAACAACAAACTGCTTCTGCCTGCTGAAAGGTACAGTCTGTTCAGTTCAGGCCAGCTCTTTTACAGGCTTCCTCAATTTATTCATGGAAAATTAAATATTCACTTTAGATAGGCAGATATTTGCACATCTATGTCTCTAAAATGGTTTCAGGCTCTCTGTAAAACTAATCATATAATCACAGAATCACAGGACGGTTTGTGTTGAAAGGA
>NW_010260314.1:1206-7470 GCF_000690775.1 Eurypyga helias
ACGCAGCACTCCAGGTGGGGTCTCATGAGAGCAGGATAGAGGGGAGAATCCCCTCCCTCGACCTGCTGGCCATGCTTGTCCGGATACAGCTCAGGATACGGTTGGCTTTCTTCTGGGCTGCCAGCGGTACCCCAGAATCAATACTATTCGCTTTGCATCGCTAACTAGAGCGGCTTCATGATGCCATGTCATGGTCAGGGAAATGAAACACAGCAAACACAACTGACCCACCACAGCACAGTCTTCCCAAATGCCTCTGGCTGGGGACCACCACGCATCTGTTTTACCCTGTATTTCCTTCCTGATGAAGGTTTACCTTACCGTTTCCAGTAGCATAGGAAACTGTGTTGCCAGACAGCCCATTTTGGCCCACAAGCCCTGTGCTGGAGGGAGAGCAGCTCAGTTTTTGGTGGGTGTCTTCAAGGGAGATCCAGGTGGCAGCACTGCAGTAGGGATACCCTGTGTGAGGAGGCCAAAATGAGCAGTGGCGGAGCAGAACTATGCCAACAAGAAGTAGCCACCATGGCCCTTTCTGGGAAGCCCAAGGAAGCAGGTGGGAAGGTGGTCTGCCGGGGGTGTTTTGGGGGAGAGGTGCACCAAAAGGTTAGGCCCACACACCAACACCTGGAGCTCAGCACCGCCAGCTGAGACTTGCCAAAGGGCTGGGACCGCGTGGGAAACCGCTGACGTGCCACTGTCATCACCCGGGTGGGACAATGGCAGGGGCAAGGCCTCCCAGCAAACCGCCAGCATGTGCGTCCCCGGGGAGGTTAACGATTAAATTCCGGTGCGAGTGGAGACACGTCCACAACCCCTTGCCCCTGCCTGGCCAGAGGTGTGGCCACGTCCACTGGCAACCACGTGTGGGTGGCCCCAGCTCACATCACCCTCCCCAGCCCAGAGGGGTGGCAGGGAGGTTTGAGAGGTCAAACCTCTTCATTTTTAGTGAAAACTTAGATTTTACATGATGTGAACAGTCTCACGCAAATGGGAATCTCCCTAAAGATTCTTTGCTGTACGTTTGTGTTGTGTAGCTTCATTATATTCCTCTGGCCTGAAATTCTTAAAAATTAATTTTGTCATCAAAGATGATGCCTTGAAAAAAAAGAAAACACAAACCCAAAACGTTTAGAAAGTGACATTATCTTTCTTGTCAGCTAACATACTCTTTTAAGTCAGCTTTTTATTGCTCTCCACTCTCCAAATACCCTGCTGAATTTTCTGGCATTTAAAATGGAACACAGACAAAAAACCTTAGGAGCCAGCCGCAGGCAATGGATGGAAAGGCTGCCAGTGTTTCGGGAGCTGGAGCAGAACCTTCTGGATCAGGGTGCGGTGAGTTCCGTATTCCACCTCACTTAGGCAGCCCATGAACACTGCTTGGCCCGAGCTGAAAACAACCAGGAACTGCAAACGCCACGGCCCGGTGCAAATACAGGCTGGCTTTAACGGGCCACAACGCCATCCTCGTGACTCCACCAAGGCCTCCTCCGAGGCTACGGACCTGTGCCTGGCCCTCACGCCTGCCCTGGGTCTAGATCGAGAGGTGGGCTTTTATTCATCTGCTTCTGAGGGAATCGCTAAATCGGTGACGCAGGAAGCATCCGGGGGCAGGGGGATGTCTGGTTAGCCAAGCTGCTCCGGCCAGGGAAAACCAGACCCGCGCTCCCCGGCGCGCCTGGCCAAGGCACCCCCACTACTCTCGCCTTAGCATCTTGCCCTTCCTCCTCCTCCTGGCTCTGCTGCTTTGCCGGCAGCAGCCCCCCTGCCACAAGTCTCGGGACTGACCCCCCCCTTTTGGGTGCTGAGTGCATGGCTGAGGCATCCCAATTATTTCTTTTCTCCCCCACCCATCTCTGAGGCTCGTTTTTAATTAAATTAAAGATGTTTTTGGAGCAGGGTGTGGGTTTCCTTCCTGACCCAAGCGGGCAGGAACTGAGTGGGAGCCCAGTCCAGACATCTTTCAGCTGCGGCTCCATGGTTCTGTGTGGGAACACTGGGCTACAGCCCCCCACCCTTTGCCCCACGCATCCCCAACAAGGGGATCTCTTCTCTCCTGTACCAGTGGAGGAGGAAGACTGGAAGCAATTTGGGAAATGGGCTGAAACCTGCACACATAGTGAGGGGGAGGACAGGGAAAAAAACCAAACACACAACAAAAAAAATCCCCACCAAACCCAAAAGAGGCTTTTTCCAACACAAAGTACAGACTGAATGCCAACAAAACATTTTGTGGATTCCAGACTGCTCATGCCAGAAAAAACAAATGGGGAAATAAAAGGAAAGAGTCAGAGAAAAGATAATTTCTTCTTGGTGTTTTTGATCAGTCTCTTTGCTTTTCATTTAAGATGTCCCTCAACTGAAGGGAGAACATCGCCTCTGAGGCTGAACAATGTATTTGTGTCAATCCAACCCATTTTTCCTTACCTTTTGTTTCTTCTTGGTTTTTTTTTTTTCTTGCTTTTCATTTAAGATGCCCCTCAACTGAAGGGTCTCTGACTTGGAGGAGAACATCGCCTCTGAGGCGGGACAATGTATTTGTGTCGATCCAACCCATTTTTCCTTACCTTTTTTTTTTCATCTGATATTTTTTAATTGCTTTGAATGAGAACAAAACTTTTCTACTCCAGTCTTTTCCAAGCTAATTAAAAAAATGGAATTATTCACATAACTGTATACACCACACTGCCCCATGGACTCACCAGTCTCCACAAGAGCCTGAACTCCCCAAAACAATGCACCCTTTTGGTTGACATTCTGTAAGGTTTCAGAAAACTCCTCCCTTCCCTTAGGAATTCTGATGCTGAGCATGCCATAGGAAAGGCTGCAGCTGCTGTTAAACCACTTGTAGGTGTCCTCACCTGCAGAGGGGCTTCTCCCATAGCCCGGGACCCCCCTTCTGTGCCACTCATCCGCTGCCAGCGGCTCTTCTCCCGCACACTCACGGCATCTCATCGACACTCTGGAATCAGTGAGGCAGCTTTTCCTCGCTCCTCGACGAAACCAGGCCAGTGTGTCCAGGGGATGAGTCAGAGCAGGCGCTGTGCTTTCACTGCCCGAGGTGTCTGGTGTTCGTACCAACCTTTTCCTTTGCGGGGAACAAAAAGTGCATTAATCTAGAGCGGAGCAGGAGCCAAGGCTGATGAAAACCAGGCTGCAACCCAGGCCTGCTTGCTCTGCCTGGTGAAGTCGACAGCCTTGCTGCCTTCTCTGCTGCTCAGATCCACCTCCCCGGCTTCGGGAACCTGCTGCAGCCCCGGGGGGGAAGTGCAAGGATCCAGCCCGCTGCCAGATCCTGCAAAAGGTGGAGCGCCGCACCTTTCACTGAGAGAAGGGGGAGATGATGGTATTAAACTGCATTTCCACAGATGCTTAGAAAACATAGGAAAAAAGAGGAAAAAGGCAGAGAGGGCGATGTTTGGGATGAGGCAAAAATGTACTGTAAATACTAGCTGATGCAGCAAATCAATAGCCATCTTCTATCAGCCACATCTGACCAAAACAGCAGTCACATCTCAGTTACACACATAAATAATGCCTTATCTAACGTTTCTGCCCACCCCCTATTTTCTCAAGCCTTGGGTGCGTGCACTCCCGCCTCCCCAGCCCATCGTGTCGTTCAGCGTCTCGTCTCAAGCAAGCACATTTTATTTGCGCTTGAAGCCTGCAGACTGAGTTTGTCACAGCTTCCAGAAACCACCGCTGTTTTCCATCAAAGCCCAAGGAACGAGATCCCGAGGCCGAGCGGCTTCTTCCGTGCCCAGCTCGGCCAAGAAAGCTTTCACGCTTAATGCCGTGGCTCTGTTCCTGCGTATCGCGGCGGCTGTAAAGCAAAGCTCAGACGGCCTCAGGCAGAAGCGAGTGCCAGTGTACATATCACAAAAGCAATTACCAGCGGGGTAGAAGAAATATAGGCTGGAGGAAGCCAGAAGCAGTGGGGAAGAGGCTGATTTTGGGAGACGGGGTGCGGCGAGCAGTTTGGGGAGCTGCAGGATGCCGTGGCTGCGCTCAGACCCACACTTGGTCTCACCAAAGCCAAAACCAGGTCAGTGCCAGGCACCCCGCATTATTAATTCCTCGTGGAAACGTTTGCTGTTCAGAGCAGTGCAAGTGAATGGCTGTGCAGGAAGAAAACCAGGGCATTTGGGGAGCGGGGCTTGGGGCAGCAGTGCCCAAGCTCCCTCTCCAACCAGAGGAGACCCACGCAATACCGACCAAATGCAAACCCCCTGCAGCTCACCAGCCAGCTGCTCCCATGGGCCCAGCACCCAGGTCTCCGCTGGCTGCAAAGGGAGCTCAGACACCCACCTGGGGTGTTGGTCTCAAACCAAATCCCAACAGCAACGCCCGGTCCATGGTGCGCATCAGCGTGAACGATGCCTGCAGCCACGACGGCCAAGAGCCTCAGCTCTCTGTCCATCCCCAGAAGGTGGAGGGAGGAGCTGGAACTGGTCATCTGGGAGCATAAATTCGAATCAGTTGGTGCTTTCAGCAGTACTAGCACTGTAACAAACAAATAACTGGTAAAGGGCATAGGTGAGGGAGGAGCTGGTGTTCTGCGTCACGTCTCACCTTCATCCATGCCAGCACACGAGGCACCAGCCTCAGCCGGGATCTTTCCCCACACCAGCCACACGGATGACAGGAGCACCTCTCTGTCACTTGGAGAACAGGGAGGAGGGAGGGAAGTTACCATGATTAATGTGTGCTGGAGGCCTCCTGCTGCCACCATGGAAACAGCCTTGGGGTTTGTGAAAACTTGCAGATGACATTTTTCATGATGAAATTTTTGCACTCATCTATTAAGTCTCAACAAATGAAGAGAAATTGAGCACAGAACTGAAACTGGTGTTAGTAAGTGGTATTAATGCTATTAAAGAATAGGAGAAATCAAACCACTATAAGTACAAACAGTGCCCTAAAGTGTTGGCTTAATAATGTTAAATTAGCTGCAAGGCCAATCACTTGAGGGGAAAGAAACAAAGCAGAAAAGGACGAGTGATAGAAATGCTGAGAACAGGAGGTCAGAGGCTACAAAAGCTAGCACCACCCAACTGGAAAAACGGATTGCTGAGAGATGAGCACAGATAGCCACAGAGAGATAAAAAGGGGGGGTGGGGAGAAGGCCATGTGAGCAAACATGACAGGGAAGGTAAAATTTCTGGGGGACACAGGACATAGTTAATACTGTCCTGTTAGGAAGGATTAAGAGCTTGTAAAGCGAAGAGGATGAGTAGGGAAGTTTGTGGAATCCGTTTTTCACCTGTGACGCCATTTCTGGCTTCTGGAGATTAGGGTCTGGTTTGGCGGGCTGACGGCTGCCGCTCGTTTCTGCCCATCAGCACACCGCCCAGGTTTCTGCTCCGTCACCCCTCCAGCAACTTCTGGCAGAAACCTGTTCAAGCCCGGAGGTTCTCAAGCCCCTGTCTTCTGTGTTTCCCAGGCCAGGACAGTGAGCCATCAGTCCTTCCCTGCCTTGACACTCTGTTCTGTTTCCAGTCACCACCTGTCTTCTTGCTGTGACAGAAAGCCCAGGGCAGGAGGTGAGAGGACACAACCCCAGGTTGGCCAGGGGAGAGCTACCAAAAAGGCTGCAAACGCCTGTCAGAGCAAGGAGTCTTTTGTCCTGACCTCCACGGCCCTCCCATTGCCTGGCCCAAAGCTCCTTGGGGGAGTGCCCGTGACAGACACCCCGACATCACCCCAGCCAGGCACAGGGAGGACACGTGCATCCTTCTAGGAGCAGTTTGCTTCCCTCCAGCCCTGGCAGCTCAGAATGACCCCAGCCCTTCCCAGCAGCACAGACCCTTCCCACTGCAGCCGTTACTTCCCAGCACTTACATTTGGAAAACAAGGAGCTGTCAAAAACCCGAGCAGCACAAGAGAAACTTCCCAAAACACACTAAGCTTCCCAGGGAAGGAACGCGAGGTGGGTGCTGGCAATGCCATGTGGTGACAGAGAAGTCCGTTGGACAGGAAGAACATTGTGCAAGGGATGAGATGTTCACCAAGCAAAAATGGGATGTCAGAGTTTGGACAAGCTATCACACACACATTTTAATCAAGTATTTCCCCATCTTGGCCAGCTGAACTGCTTGGCATTCATTTGATGGAAATGCCAGTAGGATGAAAGACACAAAAAAGGCACACTTTGTGGGTAACAGCCCCCCCCCAGTATTTGCTTATATGTATTTTAAATCCATTTTCCCCAATTTCATTGATAATGTCTCACAAGTCACAAAGCAAAAGAATTATCAGCAGGAC
>NW_010260315.1:0-12001 GCF_000690775.1 Eurypyga helias
TGGGTTGGCTGTCTGAACTGTCCCCGAGTCCCCCCACCCCCACTGCATGCAAAGAGAAAGTTGGGAACACAGATGCAGTGTCAGAAGCTGCAAAATTCCTTGGATTGGTGGAAGCACTCCCCAGCACTAGCTAAGAAACACCTTATCAGTACTCTTCTCAGGCAAAATCCAAGAACAGGGTCTCATACCGGCCACTGTGAAGAAAATTAACTCTTTCCTGACTAAAGCCAGCACTTAGGTGCGTAGTAAAGTGGAATAGCTATTCTTGCACTTAGCCCACTAGTTAGAAAGCCAAGACGTACTGTCTGTTCTTACATGCCTGGCATCTGTACTGAGGCCTTAAGACTAAGGGGTGTTGAATAAATCTTTTCAAAATAAACAGGTCATTTGCCTGACTCTGCTTACTCCTTAAAATAACAGTATTCTGACAGGTGTTTCCAACACCGTCGTTCCTGGATAGGGCCTGGCGACAACCAGCCTGATCTAGTAATATTTGCAATATAGACACAATGAAAACACAGCAGAACGACCATAAATATATCCGTGTTATATGATAATATAAACAGGGCTTAAAGTGGATTGATGGCAGGTGGTCCTCTGAGGGGAGAGAAGAGCTTCACATCCTTTCTCCTTTTGCCCTCCGAGCAGGGAATGTGGCGGTGTAATTCTCTGCTGCCCTGAGCAGTTTTTCTGTTAAGACTCCACTGGAGGGATGCTGCTTTCCCAAGAGGGGACGCAGTCTTTATTCCCTGCTGCCTCTGAAGAAGGCCTAATTTTGCACCAGGGAAAAGCATGATGCACTTCCCCTCCCCCACCCAGATGCAAGGTCAGCAGTTTTCTTACATTCATGTATTTGGGTTGAAAGAGCAGAGTTCAGAAAAAGTGCTGGTCCACTGCAGTTTACTACCATCCTCATCAGTGGGCTGGTACCTTCCCAGCATCAGATGTCCTGTAATACCACAAACACCATGTTCCTGTTTCTAAAACATGGGAGGGGGAGTTCTCCTATCCTAGATGCTGCTGAGTTATCAGCTCCTAGGGAAGCATGAAGGAGCTGATAATCCTGGAGATTAAGTTTCTCTTGGTTAAATGACTATTAAATGACACTTCAGCTCTTCATCTTTTGCCTTTGGGATCTCATAATGCCATGCTGACAGAGATGGCCTTTTTCATCAAGAGAATCAGCACGAGCAGGGAGAATTGATGCAGTTGCCAAGTCACTCTCCATCATATTTGAAAAGTCATGGCAATCAGGCAAAGTCCCCAGTGACTGGAAAGAGGGAAACATCACCCCCATGGCGAGGTGGTTGGGCTAGATGATCTTTAAAAGGGCCCTTCCAACCTAAACCGTTCTGTAATTCTAACAAAAAGAAGTTCAAAGTACATTCCTTTACAGTGTGCTCATTATTATTATTTTTATTTTCCAGTCCCTACATCACCTTGGTTTTGCTAGTATGCCTATCTGGAATAAACTTTCCTATTCCAGACTGCAGAATAAAATCTGTGTCATCAGGAGGAAAAACCATCCAGCCACTCTCTTCAGAACTCAGTGACTTCTTCGGTCACTTAAAGGGATGTTGCAGTTAAGGGCATGAACTTCAGCAGAGGACAGAGCTCATCTTGGAAGAGTAACTGTTCAGTCACTTCACAAAAATATTGCCAAAAATCCGGTGAATTGAGTATTGTTTGCTCCTGAACCTTTGCAGTAGCTGTTTCAGTTGCTACAAAGTTAGGTGGTTGTGCCGATCCTGCCTTGGACGGGACATTGTCCCTATCTTCAGCCAGTTGTAAGTAAAATACTGGTCCATGTTAAGTACATCCATTTGGCAGAGGAAATTAAGAGTGGTACTCGGTGGTTTTGTCCCTATTATGTACGTGGCCATGCTGGTTCTGAATAGGTTGTGTATTTAAAAATTGAGCAGGCTTTGAGCTTCACTAAAAGCACCACATCTTTGAAGGCAGATTATGAGCAGTAAAGGCTTTTTTAAAACCTATTCACCAATTCTAGTTATTTTTACAGAGATTTTGGTGGGGGTCATGAGTTTTGTAGGTGCTGCCAGCACCTTCAGCAGTCCCAAACCAAGGAGATTTAACAAAGTATGTAGAACCTACAGTGCTCTCTGTAACGCACTGGCACAATCCATCCAGCTAATGTTACTGTGTGGACCCAGCCATGAAGCCAGATTATAATTTTTAACACATCCACGTGAAAGCTGGAAATACCCGGTCTGGGAGTTGCAATATGTATTTATTTCTCTTTGGACATGTTTTTAATATTAGTAGTTGTTGGAGTGGCCTGAGACAAGTAGGAACTTCTGCTTTGCATGCAGTAGGACCCAACCCAAAGGCTGTTTTTTAGGTCCTTTTGGAGACTTTTTGGAATGCTGTTTGGGGAAGGCAGATCTGTAAGGAGGCAGATAGGTGTAAATAGGAACCAGTTTGTAGGTCATTCTTTTGCTTGTTTGTCAAGCCTGAGCACATATTTTGGCACACTTGAAGGTTCAGGTTTAGGCATGCTCAGAGCTGCCTGTCTGTACCAGCAAATCAAAACTAGTGGGTAATTTAGCCATCTTGGCATATAAAACTGCCTCTCTGCTTGTAGAAATCGTAGGGTTTGATGAGGGTAGACCTAGGAACTGGAAGGGGAGACGCGGAGTTTGCTGTTGCAATGTGTCTGGTTATACACAAAGAAAGCATTATTCTTCCTGGAACTTTGCATGGGACTTAATGTGCAGTTGAAGTCCTGTGAGAAAGGTGCTTTTACAGCATTCCCGTAAGATTTTTAATTTTTTTTTTAAATGAACTCTTATCAGAATGATTTAAGTAGGATACTAAACGCCCCCTCTAGTGGCTGATACTTTGGTAAAGGTGTTTTCAGCTTTCTTGGGGCAATTCTGACAGGTATGTAGCATGTCAGGACTATTTCCCCCCTCAATCATATTGGATTGCAGACTTAACTCGTCATGAGAAATCAGGCTTGTGGCTGACCTGTATGATTCTTGAGTGTTCCAGTGCCCAATAATGTGAAAAATACTGAGCTCTAAAGTTAGGAGGGATTTGAGTGATCTCAATCGTTAATCTTTATTCAAGAGCTATTTTTTTTTTTTCCTTCTTTCAAGCAATTGCCGGCATTGGTAGAATTCCAAAATTTAATGGGAAGGGAGAGCGTCCATTGCATTTTTCAGTGGTAGGCTGATAAAATGACAGAGGTTTTAGCCATTGCACGCATAATTTTTAAGATTGCAAAGTTATGCAAAGCATTATCTTAACATAGTCATTAAAAAACCTTTTTATCACTCTCAATTTATTTTAGAAGGGTGAAAACATTTTTGCTGGTGTAGGGGAAGAGAAAGTCAGCTGAAAAATTACACTTGTCTGACCAGCTACAATTTATGTATAAATTGTTTTGGGCTTTATGTTTATATTGTTTTGTATATATTGAATTGGGCTTGTTCAGCCCGAGGAAGCTGGGGGCACTTTTTACAAGGGCCTGTAGTGACAGGACAAGGGGTAACGGGTTTAAATTGAAGCAGGGAGGTTTAGATTGGATATCGGGAAGAAGTTCTTCCCAGAGAGGGTGGGGAGGCACTGGAACAGGTTTCCCAGAGAAGCTGTGGATGCCCCATCCCTGGAAGTGTCCAAGGCCAGGCTGGATGAGGCTTGGAGCAACCTGGTCTAGTGGAAGGTGTCCCTGCCCATGGCAGGGGGTTGGAACTGGATGGGCTTTACGGTCCCTTCCAACCCAAATCATTCTGTGATTCCATGATTGTTTGCTCTGAAGAGACTGTGGGGCAGGCATCAGAAGTTAGGAGTTGCTGTCATGCTAACGGTGGAGGCAAAGGGTTTCATCAGCTGTGTCAAGCAATATCCTTATGGTAACTGCAGCGTGAAAATGCTTTTTTTGTTTAGGGAATTCTCAAAATAGGCCAGGCTGTTACAGATCTGGGATGCAGTGACCTTTAGTGGACCGGAAGATAGATATCATCTACTGGGTTGAGTCCATAAAGATATTAAAAGACTATACTTGTGGCTGGGTATGTGTTTTGTTCTTGTGCCTACTAGTATTACAGTAAACATCAAAAGCTCTTATTTCTTAATGTACTTGTAGAGGTATTCTCATTGATATAAATGGGATTACTCGTGATTCAAGCTAAGCATGCATATAATTTCCTTGTAGGGTTCGGGTTTCAGATGAATGCAAGAGCCAGAGAAAGGAAAGGAAAGGCAAAAAATATTTGTGTCATGCATTATATGGCATTGGTTTATATAGATATCTCAATATATATTTTCTATATATGATATCTATATAATATATAGATGTTATATAGATAGTTTGTAAGATGACTACTCCTCCTATTTATTTTTTTTAATGGAACATGAAAAGCTTTCAATTTTAAAAAATGGAAGAGCACAAACCAGAAATATCTTTGTATGAAATAAGTGTTTAAGCAGAGTCTCAGTGGCTAGCATCCGTCTGCTGAGCAATGCGGAGATTTTGGTGGCTTTATTGTTCTGCAGCAAAGCCAGGGGACACGGTTCATGGTCCACAGGGACCTGGTAGACTTCAACCCCCTTTACTGTTTCTGTGAGTCTTAAGGGTGGTGGAGGACATGAATCATGCTTCTTTTTTTTTTTTTTTCCTTAGAGCTAGTACCATTTTTAGCTTTATTCAGGCTTATTTTCTCCAGTCTCTGTTCAAGCGCAGGCTGGTGCTCATCTAAAATTGGATTTTACTCCAAAGCAACTGACAGTCAATTGTTAAAACAGTCTTTTCCTTCTACCACCATGGACAAATTCACTTTCAAATATTGTCATAGCACATTCAAGCCTGAAAGAAAACTTTTGGGACTGTTTGTGGCTCTCTTTGCTTTAGTCATGTACTAATTAGCCTTTTGGTTAAAGAACAGCTGTGATGAGGCTGCAGTTATGTGGGATTGTTTATTTACCCACCAGAAGTTTCACAAGACTAATTCACTCCAGACCAGTTCCTGGAAAGTTAACATTTAAGGGTGGTGTGGGGTTTTGTTTTCTTTTTTTTTTTTTTTTTTTTTTTTTTTTTTTTTTTTTTTTTGGTTTTGGGTTATAGGGAGTAAATGCCTTTAAGGGAATTGGTTTGGGGTTTTTTTAAGGGGATATTTTAATACAATAGAAAGTGGAGCCCTTCATGTCTTTCTCTACATCTTTTTTCAGGTGCCCAGAAATGGGCTCAGTCCTTTCCTGGATAGTTTCAGCATTGGTAGTGTAGTATCCAAATATGATTTGTCTCTCAGCTCTCACCTATAGAAATCCGTTGTCTCATTCAAAACGCTTAATCGGCGAGGTCCACCATCTAAACTGGTAGCACAAATCGCCATATCCCCCCCTAAATTGAAATAATACAGGTTTTCTCAGGGCAGAGTTTCAAACAAAACGAGCCAGACCGAGGACTTTGCTTCTCTGCACATCTCTGGGACTCCATCTCAGAAGTGTTATTTGCCTTGATTTTTCCTCTTCAGACCAGCACCCAAATCTGAACCGCAGAGGGTGACTGCAGTCAGAGAGCAGGACAAAATGGTCCTGCATTCCCATACACTTACGTCACAGCGCTTCTGATTCAGTCGTCCACAGGGTGGAATATGTCATGTATTAAAAATGGATCTTCAGATTCTTCCAGTTTTCTATTAGTTTTGTGAAATGTTTTTGCCGCAAGTATGGAGTTGCAGGCTGTGGAGAGCAGCCTCAGCGTGACAGGAGGCTGGATTCCTGCAGCCTCCGGAGTTAGTAGGGTTAAGTTGCAGAAGTATGTTTTAATAAAAGTTTTCCTTTCTACTTCAGTATTAATGCCAGAGACAGTACGTCTGTTTCAAGTGCAGTCATTTATTATTAACCATCACTGTGCATAGTAAAGGTGCTTGTTTGGCAGCTGTAACGCAGCATCTGGCCGTATCTCAATATAACATTATCAACTTCAGCTTTGGCAGCCAGCTGGAAAACCAGAATTTAACCAGTAAGCCTGCATATCCATGTAACCCAGTGCAGGTGTGTTGTTCAGATGGCATTTAAAAGCCAGGGACAAAAGCCTGATCTGGCTCTTTCCAAGGTATGGTGATGCCAGTCAGGATGAGAGATGCTTTTCTGTGGGCAAACCCCTGCTAGAGCTGGTGCCTCGAAGGTGTAATTCGGCTACCAGAGCCTGTGTGCCTGCCAGAGCTGTGACCTGGGTTGTGACACCTCGAGAGATGGAGAGATGCTAGGGAGGGTTGACACTTCAACAGCTTTCCAGGAAAGTGTATGTGGTTGCTCTAGAACTTGTACCGGATGTTGTTTTCTTCTGAAACACGGAGACTCTGAATGGTCTTGGCAGGCTTGTGAGAAAGATTCTGACTCTGATTTATGTTCAATTAAAGTTTTAAAGAGAAATAACAGAGAGGGCGTTGGGGGTCGCCTTCCTGACTGTCCCTTTCTTGCAGATGAATTTTTCTTTTATCTCTAGGTTGCGGCAAAGGCAGAGGAAAAACACAAACTGCTGCAGCATGTTAGCATTCGAACAATTATTTTCTTTGCCCCCATTTCCATTTTTCCTTTTCCTTCAAGTTCTGCCTTTAGTTAGGATTAGTGAGGTTTGTGTTGGGTCTGCTTCCCCAAGGTCCTTCTAAGTCGTTTCCTTCAGAACAAAGGGTGTTTGATGCCTTTGAATGGGCTGCTAAATTGGAGTGTTTGTGCAGTTCTTCCCTTTTTAAAAACAAGACTAACAAAAGCCACACTGTTCAACTGCGGCCTTCTCTGCTCCAGATGTCTTGCTACCAGTGGAGAGTGAGATGTTGGCGCAGGCTACAACATGGACCAACACCCCGAGTACAGCATCTGCCAGGGCTCTGGGTATTTGAAATCAGAGATGTAGGGCTGGAAGGGACCTCAGCTTGTTGATTTTACTCTGACTGCTGCTGTCTGTCCAGTGTTCCCCCAAAAACTTCTGTTGGGGAAGATGCTGCAAGCCCCACCTTGGGGCTTTGCTGCCGTAACAGAAAACATTTGCTGTGATGTCTAATCCACGAGTCTGCTGCCAAGGGAGCTCTGGAGAACTTCCCCAGTCCCACCTGGTTTATGTAAGGGGAAAATAACGTGTTGAATCCAACAGCCTGAGAAGGGTGAGGCCGCTCCATGGCCCCTGGTCCAACCAGTGGTGAGACTGAAAAGGTACTCCCAGTCAGCAGACTTACACCGAGCACACCTATACACCGTGTATACACACCTGTACGTGGGAGCCACACAGGTTACAGGGCACAGACACAGAGCACCAGCAGCCACATCCTCTTCCCCTCTCTGGCTGAGCAGGATGGAGCTCTCCTCGTGAGAAAATATAGATATGTATGTGTAAGGTGGATCCCTCCAGCAGCCAGGATCAGACACTCCATCTGTCCCATCCATAGCTGCCCCTGAATCCCAGTCTCCCTAGTTGCTAGCTCGTGACCATGAGTCCCCCTTTACTCTCAGGAGCAGTGGGAGGTGGCTGCCAGGTCAGTAGGGATTGTATTGCATATTTTTAAGTGGCAGGAAGGAAACAACAACATGTCAGCACTCAGGTTTGGTGGAGTTACAGATTTAACGTGAGCAACGATCTTCAGTAGGGGTTGTATTGTGTATTTTTAAGGGAAGGAAACGACAACATGTCAGCACTCAGGTTTGGTGGAGTTACAGATTTAACGTGAGCAACGATCTGACAGGTATAGAAGGGTGTGCTGGGGAGAGTGAAAATTGCCAAAGGATTTATTTGGGAATTAAATGGTTCAACTGTTGAGTATGCAAAAGTGAGCTAATAGTGCTTAATCTGAGCAGTATTTTCAGATTGAGCACTCATCTGTGAGGGTTCTGCTACTCTTCAGATACGTGTGGCAGTAAAGCGGTAGTGATTTGAAGGAGTACACTTAAGACCAGTCTGGGAGTGCTTCAGGAAAGACTCCCACGTCACTGTTACACTATTGCAGGTGACATTAACTGCAAAATATTCTGATTTCAGATGTGAGTCAGTCAGTCATACCTGTGAGAACAAGACTTTGAAAAGTGCAGGGAGAATGCACAAGGCTTACTGAAGTCCTCTAGGTATCATAGGGAAAGGTACCAGTTCTCATCCTGTACTGCCTAGATACACCATGAAAAACTTTCTTGAAGGGGGGATAATTCTTAAGTTCTGCCTTTATCTTGCCTCTGCACTGGCTTTGCATGGCCTTAGCAATGTTGCACACAACAGAGGTAAACCTGCCTTCCCTAAAGCTTACCTCTGTGAGCATCAACAGTCCGGAGATGTGGGGGCTGAAGTTCCACGGGGATTGCACTGGGAGAGAACGGTGACTGATCCCTTTGGGCATTCCCTGTTTTGATGCTGAATGTTCCTGTTTTACTACAAAATTTTGCAAGAATACTTGGGTATAGAGCTCTCTTTTTTTGCTGCGGAGTAGTCTATAGCTATTCAGTGGAAGAAGGGAGCAGCACAAGCACAGAAGTCTCAACAGAGAGCAGAAGGGCGATGGGACAACATATTGGTGTAGGATAAATGATGATCTTCAGCTACGTGCCTTTCTCAGTGTCATGCAGGGCTCATCTGTCTCAGGAACAGGAGCCACTAGTTGTGGCTGTCAGTGGGGATGAGCTTCTGCAGCAGTCGGCAGCCGCCACGGTTCAGAGGGGACCCTTGGTGGGGCTGGCAGGGCTGCCTGCCACCAGACCGGGGCGGACGCTGCTCGTGGTGGGAAGGAAGCATTCTTCAGTCACAAGCTGTGAGCATGCAGGACATCCCTTTCTAATTTTCCCACCATCGCCTTTGCTTTCATATAGCCAGTTAGGAAAGGGTGGAGAAAAATGCTTTTGGGTGCTGGCTGATGTACTGTTACATCACGTACTGTACAATTTTTTAATATGACAGGAGCCAAAGTTCAGCAGCCTTGAAAATGCCTCTGAAGTCTTTTTGTCAAAGCTTTAACCAAGGTCACCTATCTTAAGAAAAAAGTATGGACAGCAGACACGGCAGTTTACAGTTTGGGCTTCCTCTTACTTCATTTTTGTACTTGAAAGGTAACTGTAGCTGTTATCCTAGTGTAAAGGTTTGAAATAAGGAGTACACTTTCATATATTCATCTGGGCTCTCAGATGAGTATTCTCTATTCTGCTCCTATCTGGGTCATGACAGTTCCAAAAAACATCTAATTTATTTTTCTCCCCGAGCAGCGCCAGGATTATTTGTGTGAGCAAAATGAGGGTAATAAAAAGCAGAAGCAGGGATGCAGACCTAGCAATTTTTCTCTTTGCTACGCGCATAAGCAAAGGTTCTGTAAGGTACGCTTGGTAGCTATTTCTTTCCGTGTGGATATGGTATTATCCTGCAAACCCCTGACCTGGACCGAATGGCTGGTTGCTACGGCAACAGGTTGCATAGTAACAGGTTTTGTTCCTTGGTTGAAATCATCTTACTTTTCTTAAATGTGAATTTCAGGGAGGTCAGAAGTTATTCATCAGATGAAACTAGTCAAGTTTTTCAAAGGAGGGACAAAAATGTTGGTGTTCAGCAGCCTGAGCATCTGCTGAGAGATGTTCTTTGTTCGTGGCAGTGGAAGAAGGTAATCAGCTCCCCCACCTTTTCCACTTTGTTGAAGCAGAGGTCAGCAGCTCACCAGAAAAAAAACCAAAACCAAACCACCAGTTCTTGGAAACAAGATGACTGTAGGAGCTTCAGGGGAATTTGTCTGCTGTGCGACTCCTGCTCCCCATTCCGCCGAAGGCAGTAGGCGAATATTAACAGCTTAACACTCCAGTAACCTTGAAAATTTCTGAACTTAAAGTAAGGCCCTGATCAGCTGCTCTCCAGCTGGACTGCTTCTAAACCTCTGCTGACCTGGCCCTGATTCTCACTGGAGCCTTGCTGAATCTGTATTTTGAAGAACTTCAACCATACACTTCAGAAGAGCAGTTTTTTGGCCTTTTGATGGCTCTGCTTAGCACGGTCCTACAGGAGACTGCCCTTGGGGGCAGAGGGGCTGCGGTTGATCTCCGGGGACAACGTCCCCATAGCACAGATGCCCCACTCCGGTGTGTCGCAAGCAGAGCCAAGCATGGCAGAAAGCCAGTGTGGATCAGCAGGGACGTCTTGGCTGAGCTCAAACAAAAAGGGAAAGTGCGCAAGCTGGGGTGGACTGTCCAGGAGGGACGTAGCGGCCAAGCTTGCAGAGACAGAGCTGGGAAGGGCAAAGTTCAGCTGGAGCTGAAATGAGCTATGGGATGGGTTTCTCTGGGTACTTTGGTAACAAAAAGGCTGAGAAAATATGAGCCTAATGCTAAGTGGTACTTGATGCCTTTTTTTGCTGTGGCTTTCATTAGGTCATAGAATCATAGAATCATAGAATGGTTAGGGGTGGAAGGGACCTTAATGATCATCTAGTTCCACCCCCCCTGCCAGGGGCGGGGACACCTTCCACTAGACCAGGTGGCTCCAAGCCTCATCCAGCCTGGCCTTGAACACTTCCAGGGGGGGGGCATCCACAGCTTCTCTGGGCAGCCTGTTCCAGTGCCTCACCACCCTCTCCATGAAAAACTTCTTCCTGATATCTAATCTAAACCTCCCTGTTTTCAATTTAACCCCGTTACCCCTTGTCCTGTCATTACAGGCCCTTGTAAAAAGTCCTCTCCCAGCATCCTTGTAGGCCCCCTTCCGATACTGGAAAGCTGCAATGAGGTCTCCTCGGAGCCTCCTCTTCTCCAGGCTGAACAAGCCCAATTCTTGTAGCCTTTCATCATAGCAGAGGTGCTCCAGCCCTCTGATCATCTTCGTGGTCTCCTCTGGACTCGCTCCAAGTGGTCAATATCCTTCTGATACTGAGGGCTCCACAGCTGGACGCAGCACTCCAGGTGGGGTCTCACAAGAGCAGGACCCTCACGTCCTCAGAGTTTCTGAGTTTGCTACCAGAGCCTGTGGGGATGCAGCATTATGCACAGTAGAAGATGACTGTGATACAGCTCTTGAGCGAATTGGATGTACGGCAGCCCCTGGCACCAGACAAGGTGCATCCAAGGGTGCTGAGGGGCTTGGTTGATGTTGTTGCCAAGCCACTTGGCCATCAGGGGAGGTTCCTGGTGACTGGAAGAGGGCAAGTATTGCACTCATCTTCAGTACTGTTAAATGTCTTTGTTAACCACCCAGACAATAGGATGAAGAGTGTCTTCGGAGTGGTCAGTACATCAGAGGGGCCTGGGCAGGCTGGAGAAACGGCAGACAGGAACATCGTGAAGTTCAGCAAAGGCAAACGTAGAGTCCTTTGTCCCAAGTGGAATAACCCTCTGCACCAGGACAGGTTGGGGGCTGCCTGGCTGTGGAAGGTCAGGAAGTGCCCTGGAGATGCTGGTGGATGAGTTGACCCCCAGGCCCCAGCATGCTCTTCTGGCAGAAAAGGCCAACTGTGTCGCCCAAAGGACCTGGCCACACCTGCAGTGCTGTGTCCAGTTCTGTGTACCCCGGTGTGAGAAATGAGTTAAGTACAGGAGTGAGTCCAGTGGAGAGCCACCAAAATAGTCGGGGGCTGGGGCACATGGTGAATGAGGAGAGGCTTAAGGGACTGGATTTGTCCAGCCTCCAGAAAAGAAGGGTAAAGGGGGGTTGCTGCCTACAGCTTCCTGGTGGGGGGATGTAGAGAAGCTGGAGCCACACGCTTTTGGGAGATGTTCAGTGAAATGGCAAAAGGCAGTGCAGGAAAGTGAGTAGATGCTAAGGAGAAATTCTTGATTTAAGGATGGCTGCAGCGGGGGCCCTGGGAGGTTGCTGGGTTCCCATCCGTGGGGACAGTCGGAACCTGGCATGGCCCTGGTGTGACTGAGTGGAGTTTGGATTGGGTGACCTCCAGCGGCTCCTTCCAGCCAAGATCATTCTGCAAGTCTCAGTCTCTTTGGCCATAGAGAAAAGCAAGTGTAGCTGAGAGCCCAGACCAGGACTCGGCCTGTGAGTGGAACTAAAACCAGGTTGTGTGGTTACGTTACCCTC
>NW_010260316.1:0-8807 GCF_000690775.1 Eurypyga helias
CCGTGTCTCTCCAGTTTCAAGACAATGTGCAATGAATGTGCAGGATAAACAGCCAGGTTTTTCTACAGCTTTGATGAAGCTGAAGGGTGCCAGAGACCAGCTCAGAGTTCCATTATTGAGTTATCCACAAGATCAGCTATGCTCAACTGAAATAAACCATCTTGAAAAAACACATCACTAGGACAAGGGGGTTTGTTATTACTGGCTTTGGATTGAACCTGTAAGGTTAACAACATACCTAAAATATATATGCCCATCCTCACTCAGTTTTTGCTATGTCACCACAGGTATAACCCATGCTAGAGAACTGAATTCCAGAATCCTATTACAAAATTCTATGTTAGTTTATGTGGTTATACTGCTGTGCTAGATTGAATTTAAATTACAATTTTTATTTTCTCTGGAAATGAGCTGGACAGATTTCTTCAAGCATCCCTCTGATATCACAGGATAAAGAGGGTCAACAAAAAGAAAATCTATCAGGTTCTGAATACATTTTTAAAGCATATTCCTTCCATAGTTTTTGGTATTTGTAACAACTATTGAGCAAAGAGTCCTCATGTTATGTGTATCGTACATACATACCTGTCAGTACAACCTATTCAACAGAAAGTAGTATAAAGATAACAAAATCATTAGCAGGAACAGTAATTCCTCAGTAAAATCTTATGTCTTGGTTGTGAAACCTTTATTCATGTAGAGTCATGGAGTGACAGCCCAGAAAGACACCTGTCCCATTACACTGCCTCAGAGCAGGGTCACTATGGCTAAAATGAATGATTTTTCATTTAAATACTTCTGAAGGTTACAACCAGTATAGTTTCATAAGTAAATAGTGTTCAAACATCATGCTTTAATGCTCTGATTTTCACAAAAATTTATAAATGATAAAGGCAACTGCAGTGATTCGGGGTAATCATCACTAGATATAAACTGGCATAAGTCCAGCAATATTGATAGATGTCCCTCACAACCTACCAAAGAATGATTTGACCTGAAGTACGTAAAGAATGAAAAATAAATATGAAATTTGAATACTTAAAAGCAGCAGCCCACACAAAAATACAACTTTCAGTTCATTACATTGCTCTTCACTGAAGTGAAAATATGAAACAATTAATTATTCCTCAGAACAGCAGTGTCCAGATTATCTGCTGGGTAGCCTTGTGGTGCATCCCAAGGTTGCCCTGTGATCACCTTGACTGAAGACCTGCCTCCAGTGCCACGGTTCCCAGTGGCAGATTTTCTTACATCAGAACAAGGATAATGTGTTGGAAGTGTGCACAAAGCTAAACTTCTAAATCAAAAATCAGAGAGCAATTCCAGGTTGCTTAATGTGCGGATTCTGTAAAACCATACAACAATGAAAAATTAGCATTATTATGAAAGTTTAATCATGTGATAAAATCCCTAGCAAAATGTCATAAAAATTAATAATGTCTGAAAATCACATGATTTTTCAAAACTAAAAAGAGTTATGTCACTGATTGCACTAATGCAATCTGCAATGTGCAGGTGTAGGAGGTCAGAGGCTTGACTGTCTGAAAAGAGGGAAAACTTTAATAGTTGTCAGGTTGCAGTAGCTGACAGGGACAGAAATGGACAGTAACTTTTCTTAGGGGAAAGAAATGAGCTACATGAAACCTGCACCTCCCTTTTACCTTGACGGATGCTTGTTCCAAAGGCCCAGAAGTTTGGCCCTATTAGCTGAAGTATGAAAGCAATATTAGTGATAAAAGACCACTGCACAAAGGAAACCCACCATTTCCACTTTTGTTTGCACGGCTGGAAATTATTATCCATTATCAGTATACATATATATATATGTTCAGTTTACATATTTTGGTATTTGCCCTTTTGGTATTTACCATGAATGTAATACATATTTAGTAATCATTCTATTAACAATTTAGGTTGACAGTGTGCTAACAGGCAATGTTAAAACGTGTTCCATTTGCTTCATTTATTTTGATTTTATTTACATCTCATGGGCTAGAAGTGTACTGCTGTGTCCTGTATTGGTGTAGAACTGCAGTGTGTGAATATGATATATACTACTACTTTCCTTTTTTTATTCACTCACAGGAGCTGGCAAATAAGGCACTAAGATAGCCCTTAGCTAAGACATGCTGAAAATCAGACACCATGTTTCTAAAAGCAGGTTATCTGAATTTGTTTACTAATGATCCAGAGGACAAGGATCCTGTGTTTTTCTCTGATGCCTGATACAGTGGGTTCCTGCTCCTGATCCAAGTGTAAGGGTGACAGTTACAACCTGTGGCTTCTCTTTCAAGAAAGGGAAATTAAAACATCCTAATTGTGCAACCACCAGTAGGGACTTTTCCTGAATGAAACATCTTTATTGGAAATACAGTGCTGGAAACACAGTACTCGGTCATACTTACATGGTCGCACAGAATGGTGTTCTTCATAACCTGATACAGAACAACGGGGCATGTTTGAAGATCTATAAACCAATCTAATGTCACAGGTGTCTATCCACTGTATGCAAAATACATCACAACTCTGTGAACTTCGTGGACTGAATCATAACCAGGGTTTTGTAGTGGTCTGATCCGTGTCTACAGGCTGATAAAAATTAAAATGCAACCTTAGAAATGATTTTCTTTTGTAACTACTCTTCATCACATTTCATACTAAAATGCGTCACGGATTTTGGAGAATATTTAGAAATATCTGGAAAATTCAGAGAGTTCAGTACCCCAAAATGGCCTGTGTTCACAGGGGTACCAGTATAGTGCTCCTGTGAATCCTGGTTCCTCTTCCACAGTTGAAACTGAGGGAAGTTGGACTCAATGATCTTAAAGGTCGTTTCCAACCAAAACAATTCTATGATTCTGCAGTTCTAACTGCGTTACCTGACCTACAAAGTGTGACAGCTTTTCCAGGGAAAGCGGATAGGAAAGCTGTATTCTGTAGCTCTCTCTCTCCGAGCACTTGTAGCTTCTCTCAGGGCGTGATTAGGCATACTGCCTCAAACCAACAGAGTTTTGCCGTAGGTGTTTATACCAGTGGTGTATTTTATAGCTTAGATACTACAGCAGCAAACAATGACTAGCCTAGGAGAATACAGCGGGTCAGGAAAAACAGTACCGTCGTTGGTCTGTCTTGCAGATGTGCATCCTGTGGGTTTCCTGCGGAGGTAAGTCAGACGAGAACATGAGGATGCTTTTAAAATTGACAGCAGCATAGTAAAGTGATTCTTGATGCTTTGGAAATTTGTATCACAACTTAACAAACATTCTGTTAACACCAACTTAAAGGGCAATGTATTCTCAACTTTAATGATATAATCACAAGGCCATTTGCCTTGGAATATATAAATACCCAGCAGAAATACTCATTTAGGATTTTGGTTCATTTAACAGATCAGGCAATAGTTCAGTAATTATATTACATAGTTTACTACATGGGGCCTCTAGTTATATAAAAATTTAATTGTTTTTATTTAATATTTGTTTAAGAGACTTTTGTAAGGGAAACATAACTTTAATAATCTAGAAAAGTGTCTTGTGTAATAAACATTTTTAAGTAATTATGCCTCTGCTGTATTGCTGGCATGCTTACGCATGAAAAGCAACAGCACATCATAAAAATCTCTGACACCCTCTCAATCTCTGTGACTGAGAGCTAAATTCAGCCTTGTCATTGAAACTACCCAGTACGGACTGATACTGAAGAGCAAATTAATTGCTCACCTCGTCAGTCAAATAAACTCCATCTTGGAGGGGCATAGCCCACGATGGCAACCAAGCCAAAGCTTGTGGCCAGAATGAGAAAACCTGCCCTCCAGAGCATTGCAAACATCTCTCCACTCAGCAAGGAGGCATCTTTCTTCCTTTTGCAAACTGTCGGAGACTCACACTGGTACATGGCTTCCGGGGATCAGGCTTAACCACATGCTGTTAGGAAGAAAGCACAGATAGTTCAAAAGCGGAGAAAGGAGGGGAAGTAAAGGACACGAAGCATGAAGAATAGTAACAGGAGAGAAGTGAAGTTTTGATAAAAGGGATGGGAAATTGGTAGGAGTGCTTATGGGATAGGGATGAAGTGGAGAATTCGGTGTCAGCTGGCAGTCATGTCATCAGTTTATTCTCAAGGTCGCAGAGCTGGTGCCGCTTTGTTTTTCCCACACTCCCTGCACATCAGTGTGTAAAGCTGTAGAGCAGTGTCTGTGGGGTGACCCGGCTGCAGTGCAGAGCACCGTCACCCCAAGGGCAGGCTGAGGAAAGGGTGGTACCGCTGGAACCCTACGGTTGTCCATACCCTGGGGAGACGTGGCCTGGATGGTGAGCCTGCCCAGCCAGTGGGGACAGGGACAAGGCCCCTCGCGGGCCTCTGCAGGGCACCACATGCCTGCATCATACCCTGGGGATTCTCACTTGCAGGAGGGGAGACCAGTGCTCTAGGGAGACCACGTTCATGTCCTTATCTCTTTGTTTCTCTCTTCCCCTTCATCTCAACCTATTACAAAATAAATGACCTAGGAGAGGAAATCATCCTAAATGCCATTGTTTTGAAATGCAAGAAGGTTTGTTCATGTTTTAGATCCTGGATAGGATGCTGTTGGGATATTGAAGGATAAAGCTTATTTCCTGTGATGGACATATAAAATCAGGCTGACAAGATTTTCTATGGAAAGAATTCTGGTGATCTCAGAGTGTGGCAGTATTGGATTTCACTGTCTCAAAATGGCGTTACTGTTCAAAATTATTTTGTACAAGTCTACCTGCAGGCTTCATAAATTGTCATTAAAAAAGTCCTTTTTAGTCAAAGAGCATATGTAGCTGTGCTCCCTAGTAATGCACTTTTGCCCAACCGATATGCAATCACGTATTGCTGAGCATATTTGTTTTGTATGACCCACCTCAGAATTTGGGGCAGAGGCAGCTTTTGCCATTGAAACAGAGTGGAGGAAGAGGACTTGCCTTGAATGTGGGCAGCCCCCTGCTAAAAGGATTATTTTGGCAGCTTTACTGTCTGGTAGCCTGTGGAAGCTGGAGGCGCCTTTAAGTCTTTTTTTTCAGTTGCAGTTCATGATATGTTAGAGCACTAGCAGCTTAGCTCTCAAAGAACACCAGGAATCTTTGCCTTTAAACAGAGGAGGCAAAATGAAATCTCATGCAGAAAGGAACTGAAAACTAAGGAAATGAGAGGTCAAGTGGCATTCCTAAGGTCATGCAGCTTCTAGTCCTACTGGAGACATCCACATTTCTTTTAAATCTCACAATAGTATCCTAGTCGCAGGGCTCATCCTGTTTGCTGTTGCTGTCATGACTTACTGCTTGCTTTTAGAGTTTCCCGTCAGGCAATTCTGGCATCTTCATTTCCGAGTCTTGTGTTCAGTCCTGTCCTGTCCTAACTGATTCAGTCAGCCCTTAAAATTACAACTGTGGATGAATCTGATAAATTAACCTTATACTTATCCCCTCCATTTTACTACTAATAATAGGAAAATCTTGCTTTGTTTGCAAAATTGAAGTCAATGGAAAATTACACTGTTAGGAATAAATTAGACAATCAACTGCCATTGTGAAAAGGATTTAAGGAGAATACAGCTGGACATTATGCTAGTTACAGATTCTGTATGTATGATATTTCGTGAAATATTGAAGTGCTGTAGGGTCGGAGATAAAACTATATTTTCCTTTTTATGACCTAGAATATTCTTATTTGGTCACTTACGGGACAGTATTTTGCTCAGGCTTCAGCTACTTTTTCTCTCTTTCACTGAGATGCTGTAAGCACTGTGTCTATTCCCATATCCATAATTAAAAAGAATTATTTTCTGAGACAGTAAGTGGAACTAATAGAGAGGCCTGTAGAAAGCCTACGCCACCACAGCTGAACAAAAATATTTTAGCAGGAGACCATGTCTACAAAAGAAAAGTCTCCCCAGGGGTTCTTACTTTATTCACAGCTTGAGTGACCTAAAAATAACATATTACTGCATAGAATCACGGCTATATTATTCCCCATGCAGTTCTACCAACATTTCAAACTAAATTAAAGAAACCCTTTTAAGTTTAGCTTTCTGAATCTCTTTTCCACTCATCCTTCTCTCTTCTCTGGCTTTTGCTTTATAAACTACCCTCATTTTTTCTGTATAATCGAGAAAATACTGCTTAATTACCCACATGTCTGTCTTGATAATATGAGGATATTCCCCTACTTCCATATCAGAAAGATACTCTTCCACACAAACCCCCTCCTGTAGTTCTGGTTCCAGAAATCCGCAAGATTTGTCTAGGATCCGGGTAAGAGTACAGTATTTTCTTCACCTCTGAGCAGTTAGTGAAGAGAGTAGCTTGAAACATATGAAGAGCATTTAAAGGGTTTATTATAGCACAGACTGGGGTTTTGTGGCCAAATGTGTTTTTTTCTATTTTGATTCTTAGGATTATTTCACTTACTGAAAAGAAAACAGCAAGATGACAATGTGCACTCCTTTGTTAAAAGCCAAAATTATTTTAACAGCAAATTAATCTCGTATAGATTTTTGTGACAGTCAATTCTTTCTGCTTTATTTACTGCTGCAATGCTAATGGTAGGTAGAAAGAAGTATGTGTATGTGAATTAATTTCACTGTATTGTTTTTGACAATATAGCCTTGTTTCCAATTTGCATTGTATAATGCTCATCAGTCAGTGTCAGAAATTGTATCGTGTGTCAGCAGCATCTTCTGGAATATCAGTTGCCCTATTTAGTGTCTGTACAGTGTATGAAGGCTAGTGGTCTTTAGTTAGGAAATGGCAAGGCTGCGTCATTAGGTTGCAGTAATGTCCTCACTCATACTAAGGTGTTGGCTATAAAGGGTTCTTATCTACACATGTAACTAACGAAAAGTTATTTTTTTTTCCAGAAGTCCAGAGCTAAGAAAAAATGAGTAAGATCTTCTAAAGTTTCTGCAGTGCTCACAGTTTTTCTCTAAATGGTCTTTGTGCATATGTGTTTACTTCCTCCGAAAAAGCTTGTAGGAGCTTAAAGAAGACCCCTGACAATGAAGGGTATATACTTTTCCCCAAGACAGCAAAAAACTCATCAGTTTCTGTCAAAATGTAAATCACACTTCTACAGAAGAAACAGACACAGGCTTGGGCAAGAATGCTGAGGAAAGTGTAGAACCTTTTCAGGTTCTGCATAATGATGTCTGTCTGAACGAGATGTCAAAACCAAGAAAATCCTCAAACTTGGAGGATATAGTGCAGCTACAGCTGTTTGTGTATTAGGGAATTTAAATACTATAACAACTTGCCTTTCCTTCAAGTTATTTCTATTCCTATCTCCTGTGTTGCCATGTGCTTCTTTTTGAGTAGGGTCATGATGGAATTCCCCCAGCTGCTTCTTGCACCAGAGTGAGGCACCAATCACCAGGAAAAAAACTCACAGTGAAATGGCTAATAATATTTATGTTTAATCATCACTAAGCATGGACATTAATTCCTCATGGAGATAAATTAAATGCATTGCCCCATTTCCTGCTAGTATTCTACATTCAACCCTTATTTGGCCTTATTTGCAATCTGAATCACTGCAATTAAGGAAGGGAAGAGAGAGCGCGAGAGAGAATGAAGATGAGACTGGAGACTGAACAGTAATTTCTTATGGAATGCCTGTATAGCATGTATTAACTGTATCAAAACTCAGCCTATTATAAGGCTGAAACATGAGCTGAGACCCTGTATGGCCGAGATGTCATTAAGCCTGACATTTCTAGCACTGCCTGGAGTCAGGATTAATTTGCCACTTCACACCCCAATTGCATTGGTGTGGGTTAAATGAGAGGAAAAGCAGTTAAAAAAAGGGAAGAGGGGGTGGCAGGCAGTTACACAAACGAATCAGCTTTTTCTTCAGGTGTCAAATGAGCAGAAATTTGCTAAAACCAACAAATTGTACTGGTGTATGTGGAAATGAGGGCGATCTTACATGGCTTTTCAGAGGCAGACTTTCAGTCTTGTGAAATTCTTTATACTAACTCCTCTCTAATTTACATTACTCAGTTACTCTGTTATGACTCCAGAGGACAGACCTGTAGTTTTTCCTGTTTGAAACAAGAATTCACAAGCACCTCCATCATTCACCTGTTGTTTATTTCACTTACTGCACTGACAGTGTTTCTGTTGCTGGTTGTTTTCTGTGGCAGAAATTTACCTCTAACCTCTGTCTCAGTAGTTTATAAAGTTTCTGCATGCTATTTCTGCATGCTCTGTACCCACTCCAACTGGTCTATATCCTTCTTATGGAACCCTGAACATCAGAAGGATACAGACCGGTTGGAGTGAGTCCAGAGGAGGCCAGGAAGATGCTCAGAGGGCTGGAGCCCCTCTCCTATGGGGACAGGCTGAGAGAGTGGGGCTTGTTCAGCCTGGAGAAGAGAAGGCTCCGGGGAGACCTTATAGCACCTTCCAGTGCCTGAAGGGGCTACAAGGAAGCTGGGGGGGACTTTTTACAAGGGCCTGTAGTGACAGGACAAGGGGTAATGGGTTTAAATTGAAAGTGGGGAGGTTCAGATTAGATACAAGGAACAGATTCTTCCCGGAGAGGGTGGTGAGGCACTGGAACAGGTTGCCCAGAGAAGCTGTGGATGCCCCACCCCTCTAAGTGTCCAAAGCCAGGCTGGATGAGGCTTTAGAATCATAGAATCATAGAATCACTAGGTTGGAAAAGACCTTAGAGATCATCCAGTCCAATCGTATCTGTCCACCACTAAACCATATCTTTCAGCACCTCATCCACCCGTCTCTTAAACACATCCAGGGATGGTGACTCCACCACCTCCCTGGGCA
>NW_010260316.1:8960-17652 GCF_000690775.1 Eurypyga helias
GTTGGAACTAGATGATCTTTAAGGTCCCTTCCAACCCAAACCATTCTATGATTCTGTGATTCTATTAGAGAAACTGAGCTCATCTCTTCCAGTCTCACTCCCCATCAGCACAGTTAGTTCCTATTAGTCTGCTTTTATTCCTGATCAGATTAGTACTTTATTCCACAGGTTATCTTTAAACACTTCTGCTTCATTTAAAAATGCATTAAAAACAACTGCTATCAAAAGCAACCACATCACCTTATCCTTTCATAAACTTCTCCTTGTAAATTAAATCATGATCCTTCATAATTAAATTCCAGGACACCCCATGCAGCTTCAGGATTCACTCAGCTTCTGTATTACATTGGATGTAGGTCTAAATTTGTGCCAGATACAAAGAATTTTTCTTCTTCTTCTATTCTCAGAATTTAAAGATCCATCCTAAACACATGCCTTTTGGACTGTTTCACAAGGATAGACATTTGTTTTGAAGAAGTCTGGTGACTAGATAAAGCAATGCTGAATCCTTGAAACCTGGTGTCCCTACACTACTATCACTATTGATGTATTTCTTGTAGGATATTATAACCAGGCACTGAACCTGGAGGAGACAAGACACACTGAAACCTCATGCAAATCTGAGAAACATAGGAATCTTATTTGTAGATGTAAGTAAGAGTGTTTTCAGTAAAGTCACATAGTGGGTTATAAGCCTGTATTAAATACTGACCACTCTACTAAACCATAATGCAGTTACATATTTCCCCTGTTTTGAAGCATGTTTTGCAGAAGAACATGATTTATGATACAGAAAAAAATATTAGATCTCAGGTCCATAATATGCAGAATGCAAATCTGGCTTATATTAGAAATAATATACCAAAATATAGCAAAAAAACTCACTCCACACAATGTCAATTCCAAGACATAAAGCTGGTGACCAGCAAGGAATTTTACAAGATGTGTTCAACAATGTCATTCTTCTTTAGGAAAACAAGCAAGCAAACAAACAAACGCCAACCAACCCATCCCCCCAAAAAACCCCCACAAACACAAATATTCCAGTTTTTTCTTCTCAGTGGCAGACAAATCCCAGAAACCTGTGAGAAGATAGCAGGCTCCCAATAGGCACTAAATGGCTGATGAATAAGAAAAGAAAGCATGTCCTTTTTATGAACTTAAGAAAAAGACTTAAAATCAGAAAAAACATATTTAAAACCAATTGGCATTAAACATGAGCACATTTTGAAGTTGAATCATAGGTGTGCTCAGGGGGAAGGCTTGGGGATTCAGAGACTTTCCAGGAGACAGTTTTCTATTGAAATCTCATAGATGCTCATTTTAGTCCAAGAGAATCTTCTAAACAGAGAAGAGAAATATTTGATCCAGTTTACTCCATTTTAGAGGTAGTGAATGAAAATGAGCATCTTTTACAAGCACATGAGCGAGTAAAAATGCAGTGTCTAAAGAAGCTTGATCCTGTTCTCTGTGTGTCTGTGTCCTCCTGTGCACGCCATCTATATATTAACTTTCTCAGATCTTGGTGTTTGTGTCATTTAAGCTCAGAGAAAATTCCTGTTATTTAGCTAATAAAAACATTAAAAAATGAGGTACTCTGATTTTTATGATCACCTCTTAAGATGTGTCAATTCCTATATAGAAATCAGTGGTAAGTTCTCATAATTTTTCCGTCATTCTTTCAAAGTGCTGGTTACAATCACTGTGATTTTCTTCGCAGGACAATCAAGATGTCTGCAGGTCAAACACGGCAACGCAAATTCCTCTTAAAAACAGGCAGTCTGAATCTCGGCCCTCTATCCCTGGTATAATCAAAAGGGCATGGAGAACAAGCAGGACTGGATCTGTCCACGGTATTAATGATGCTATTGTTTTGTCTGCCCTTGCCTTCTGGTGCAATATGTGTGCCTGGTTATGTGTCAGCAGAGTGGCTGTGCAGCATCTCCATCTGCGAGAGACAACCCGGTATGACAAGTACCTCATGTGTTGTCATAGCCTTCTTTTTTAAAACATTTTAACTTTGAATACGAGATTTCTTTTCAATAAATTCCTTGATTTATACATACAACTAAAGCAATAGGTTTTAAGAAGACAGGTTTTGGGGTGTTGCCTGTTGCGACTCTCAGATACTCCCAGAATATTTCAAAATGGATGTCTGAGGCTTGCACAGCAGTAAAATCAATTTGCAGGAGAAAAGCAATCAATTCCTTCTGTCGATCACGATATTTTGCATGCATCCACTTGTACATGAGGCTGCTTGCTCTGTGTTGGGCTGGGGTGAGAACAGACAGTGCACAGCACATGTACCTCTGTATTGATGACATGACCTTTACTACCTTTGGAAATGTTATCCTGGAAAGATTTAATCAGAGGATTAAAGAAACCACTGGACCACTTCAAACTGACACCGGACATTTTATAAGCAGGAGATACTGTAACAGTGGCAGCATTGTTAAACACTTAGTTTGCATCTCTCTTTACAGAGAAACACAGAGGAGATCAGTTCAAGCCAGATCAGTTTACAAGTAATGACAGAGAATGAACTAGATCATGTACAGATTAGAGAATTGCTTCTTAAAAGCCTAAATCCACTTAATGCAGACAAAGCATGATACCTTGATGGCATGAATCTGTAAGTCTTAGGGGTTGGAGTGAGGAAACAAGCAAAGCGGTACCAGTCGCTGACGTTTTCTCTTGCTTTGGGATTTGTTTTAGGGGATTGGAAAGTAGAGAAACAGGTCTCATTGTTTTGATTGTTTGAAAGGAAAGCAAAAGGTAATACTAAGAATTAACTTGAGTGACTTGTTTCATCCTGGGGAGTCCTGGGTACTATTAAGGGGTCCAAAGAAAGGACAGGAGGAAAGAAGGGGACAAAACTATCAAAAATCATGGGGAAAAGTTTAAACTTAAAAGCCTACTACACTATGAATGTGATAAAATACCTGCCAAGTATTTGCACATTAGTGAGCGTGACGGACTGCAGACAAGCAAAGGCAAATCTGACTCTTCAGATCTCCTACTCACGTTGTGTAAGTAGATGTCCACCCTCTGCACTGCATCAGTGTGGGCCAATTAGCTGACGTGCCAGCTCCTGATCCTCCTTTGAGATGTCATCCTGCTACCCGTCATATAAAATCAAGTGTTTATGACATTATGCTGGCAGTGGTGGGGAAGGAAGTCTCTAGCAGGCAGGATAATCAGCTTTAAAATTTTCAGAAATCGATTACAATGCACAAATAAGAATTTTAGTGCTGACCTCCTTTGCACAAGGAAGGACCAGATATTTGGATCTGCGGGTGAAGAGGGCTGGTGCAGGCATCAAGGCCAATGAATCTGGTATTTCTTTACAAGGAGGCCATCTCCCTGCATTCACACAGATTTACAGCCAGTCTGAAAGTCCTGCTGGAGGTGTGGTACAAAGCAGAGAGATAACCAGCCCATCTATTTTAAAGGCATGTGGTGGCAGGTGAATGAGTCACGAGGGAAAGCACATTTCTCACTAAATGACCAGATTTTGCATGTGTGCATTCATACCCACTGTTAGTATGTTCTCATTTTAATTTTATTGTCACAATTGCATTCTCAGTGTTTTGTTGTGATGCCCTGATGCTTTTCTGAAATGCAGGGGGAAATGACTCACAAGTGCTATGAAAATACGAGCTGGTCTGTTTCTATCCAGTACTTGTTTCATTCCAGGTTGTTCAGTTTCCGAACAGCAAGGGAAAAAGCAATGCTTCAACTGATAATTTTTCAAAACTTTCAATTTATACAACACAGGTATTTTTTTCTGAAGCTGTGACAATACCAGGAGGAATTATAAGAATAGAGATGGTAAACTGTTCAGCATAAACCAGAAAGAAATGGATTTTATTTAAGATGGCATAAGTATATGATATATGAAGAACTCAGTAATAGGTATGAACATACCATAGTTAATGGAAGTGGAGCATTTCACTCACCACCATAATTACTGTGTTTTAGACAATCCAGGGAAAAGGCCATATCTCTGGGTTCATGAAAGATGACAAGTTTGACTTGATCTTTAGGTCATCCACTTACTCTAGTCACAAAGGCTAATGCCAAACATCACCCATGATGGATACTGAAGAAGGAACCTATTTTACCCTTCCACCACAGTCCTAGAATTGTGTTCATGGAAGCACCTAGCATAGACACCTAGGGATAAACCAACACACTGGGCCAAAACTAGCAAGACTACCTTTTCGGGTTAGATCTCGGCCTTGCTCGCTTCTCTTGCACCCTTTGTCTCTCCTTGTCCTTCCACAGTCATGTCTACTCCCTCTCCCATGTGCAGTGCAGATGATGAGCAGAATGAGTTCACACCTCCCACACGTCCACATGGCTCTTGCTAGTGTATGCCAGCATGGCTGTCTTGAATGGTGTCACCTGGTAGCTCAGGAGGTGCGTGCTGGAGCTCCCTCACAGACCTGCAGCTCTGTCCTACCACTTTGACTACAGCAGCAAAGCAGTTACGTTACCAAACCTATGGCATAATTGTATACTAATTACAGGATGCCAAGTAAGCCTCCTAAGGACGAGATGCAGAAAATGAGAAATACATTCTTCTGTTTCCTGTTTAATTGTTTATTTTCTTCCTTGCTTGCATTTCTTTCCCTGCTATTCATTCTGCAGTTTCATCATAAAGGGCTCACTGCAGGGTGATGCATTGAAATAGACGTGGATGTTCACAGCCCTTTAAGATTTCCTCTGCAACTGGAGTTCTTAAGATGATATGCAAATGCAAAAAATTACCTCCTGTTGAGCCGGCTTCCTTCACCAGCTAATGTTTGTTGAATAGAAGAAAATTACTTGAACAATATACCATTACTGTGTGAAGTATCTTACTCCCTGATTTTGCGAAAAATGCTGTCAACACAGCCATATCTTATTAAAGACAAGTTATGCCATGATATAAAGGGTCAAAATAGAGCTAAATTCCTCTGTTTTGTGGGGACACACACACACACAAAATATTTACTGTGTGTTTTATGATATCATTACTAACATGGGGAACTGACTTTTTATGGTAAGGCAGAGCTCGGCTTTGGACAGCAACCTGAGTGTCACCAGGTCTTACAGGCTGAAGAAATGATACACAGAGGCACAGATTAATAAGAAATCTGTTGGTAGTTTGTCAACAATGTTTGAAATCTGTTATTGAAAACATGAAATCTAGCTCTTTTTAAAAATCGTATGCCTCAAGTAGAAAACACTGCTGAAAAAAATACACACTTCCAAATTTTTCTGCAGTTTTTGAAGCAGTAAAAATAACTAGATCAAGTGCAGTTACCATTAATAATAAGATTTTGACATAATTGCCTGCCTTCTTATACTTATTTCGTGTACACTGGCCAAAAATTAGAAAGGGTGGTGTTGATACCTACAGTCCATAATTAATATAGTAATATTGAGAAAAACAAAAAAATCAGATGTACCGTTATTCAATTCACTCAGCTGCATTTTCCGTCTAAGCAAATAATATGACAGCTGGAAAAGCAGGCTGTGCCTCAGAGGAATAAATGAAAAGCTAAAATTGCGTTCACAAGGAAAAAGGCATGGGGGTAGGCACATGTGTGCACACATACGCACACAGACACACACGCACACGTATCAGATGCATCATTATCCGAAGGAAAGGGGCAAAATTGCAAAGCTGCCTTGAAGAGCAGCGTCTAACTGGGTTAAGATGTTTGATATGGCTGTGCTGTCTTTATCAGGAGGTAATACGGATAAAGATCTGTTAAGCCACTGACTCTTGGCTTAATGAGATCTGTGTTCTAGGAGCAAACCCAAAACACCATCTGGCTGGCTGTCAGCAGTGTAGAAGTCAGTCATGGTACCAGAGGAATCAGAGGATTGAATTTAAAGAGTTGAGACAGAAGAGAAAGGAAAGAAAAACTTCAATGTTGCAGGTGAATGTATCAGCAGGGCACTGGCTACGAACTTAAATATTTTGCCAAACACTTCCAAAGAAACAATGACAAATTAAATAGTAGTGTTGCAGCAAACAGACACTGTAGTCACATTCCTATTTGAATTAAATAAATGTTTTAAACAAAATAATTGAAAACAACCCTCAGTAGCTCAACTGCTCTGGAAACAACTATTTCTGTTTGCTATTCCTGGCAGCCTCTGGCAGGGCAGTGCTGCAAATGCTGAGGTCTGGCTCCCCTGTACAGAACCTTGCTTTCCAGTACACATTCCACTGATAAAGGCTTCTGTGTTGAAGTCATTAGATGGAATTTAAGACCTCATCAGTGGCTTATCTCCACAGTTTTTCTTCTGCTTGGGAAAAGGGATTATAAAGTGTCAATATTTATGTAATGCAAAATTGAACTTCTCTTATTTAAACTAGACCAAGCAGAATACAAAAATACTGCTATACACTGAAGCGGAGATAAAGAAGGGTGGGGATATATGGAATGACTGTATGTTTTTCCAGTTCTGTGGGTTTGAACAGGTGTTGCTGCAGGGCTGTGCTAGGCTTCACCGGTCCCCAAACCCGTGCTGCCCAGTGCTCCCAGGAGATGGCAAAGCCCCAAGTTCACAGGCAGTCACATCCCTACTCCACAGCTCCCTAGCAAATGGAAACAGGATTTGTGCCTTCCCTGGAGGAGAAGCCACAGAAATGAGGCACACTGGAAGGCAGAATTAATGAGAATATGTGAAAACTGATGTTTCCACTTCTGTAGAAATGAAACTTTCACAATTCCTGAAATGCTTTTGTCTTGGCGACCAGTGCAGCACTTTGTAATGTGGTGCACTTAGCCAATATGTTTAAGGAAGGAAGTGTTGTTTTGTGGTAAAGGCACTGGTCTAACTTTCCGTTTCTGGCTTTACTAAAGACTTCCTGTGTGACCCTGAGCAGGAATTTTACTCCTCCAGTAAGGCTTATCCTACATCTTCCAGGCTGGAATTTGCATTACCAGAACCAGAGCTTTGTGAAAAGCAATGTAGTAGTCAGCAATTTTTATTAATCCAGATTATTAAGTGAGTGGGAGAAGCCATCACTATTTTTCTTGTTTGAAATTAGGAAAGTTTTGACAGGATATGCTTTCCAAATTAATGGAATTTCTTCTTTCTCTTGTATTTGCTCTTTTTTTCCTCCAGGGGAAGAGAAGGTGCTTTCTAACCTGCCTATTTTAGTTCCTACAATGAGCTTACTTAGTAACAGAAAGTGGAGAAGAAGAGCTGTTTTTCTTTTCAGCTCAGTGTGAAAAATATCAGAGAAAACTGCTGCTGGATGTAAGCCGTATACTGCCGTTGTCGCCCGAGCTACTGCTTCACATTATAGAATGCACTTGAACTCATTGAGCCACATGAAGCCAATTGTTAAAATGCCAAATCTGTACTACAGGATCGTCCCTGGAGACAGAGGGGGTGACGTGTGCTGCTGTGCTAGTGTTATCTGTCTAGGAGGAGGCGTATATCCGGCATCACATTTAGACTGATAAATATGATGGTAACAGGAAAAAAACAATCCTTAAGCATTGCTAGGATAGGATATTTGCTGCTCCAAACCCACCACGGATGCCACTTCATCAGAGGGAGCAGAAACGGGAGAGTTGCAGGGATCAGGCTATGTAAGACAATTAAATGAAAGTCTGGCGTCCAAGTATGCCCTTCAGGAGTACAAATTCTCTCCCTATCTATAGGGTTCTTCCCCCCACCCCTCTTAAATACATACTACATCACCTACACCTACAGTAAAAGCCACCCATATGCAGGGTAAGCTACAGCAGTTCCAGGCTCTGCAGCACAAATCACAGTGGAACTCGAGGTAAAACTGCAGATAAAAGAGCACTACGCTCGTGTTTCTCCTTCCTGGCATTTACAAAAAGTGGCAGCACAAATATGAACACCTAATATTTGAAACGGAAAATCACTCAGCTGATGGAAGGATCAGGAAGTAATGAAGCAGGAAAACTACTGAGTGCAAAAGAGTAGAGCGTCAGTGGCATGAGTTTGGTAATTTTGCCCAGCAGAGGCTATTACAGAGGTACCTAGCAGCAGATCTCTGCTTAGGGGGATATCCCAAGATTTTCATTATCCACCACGTTTTACAGGGGTCAGCGGTTTCAGGCAGAGATTTGCTTTTGATAGTTTCAGTTCAGGAGAGCATTTCTGTTCGTCAAAAGTTAGAAATGCAAAGGACCAGACAGCTCTGCCAACATCTGAGTCAATAAACCAGGCAACCAACCTTGATTCAAACTCTGTGCAGGTATTAGTAGTAAGCACTGTGACAGCAACTTTGTCCGTCCAAAATATGGAATTATTTCACAGAGATGAAGGGCAGCATTTTCAAAAGCTTACCTGAAGGTAAATAATCGGGTCGCCAGCAAGCTGGGAACACAGACAGGGATTTCCAGACAAGCTGAACAGGTACACTTTTCATTGAGCATGTTCTTGGGTATTCAGTGTCAAGGAAGGATGAGATGAATATGGGGCATACGGGCAGATTAATTTATGTTTATATCTCTCTTCTCCTAATTGGGGTCAAAGGTGTGGTGTGTAAACATTGTTAAAACATCTTTTTTTTTTTTTTTCTTTTCCTGAATGGCACAGAATCCTGGGTAAAGGAGGCTTGAGGGTTCTCCCCTCATCCCCTCCCCCAGCCCCCGCCCCCTTAACTGAAAATTCCTCTGCACCGTGATTTGTAGTGGCAGGGGGG
>NW_010260316.1:17678-23228 GCF_000690775.1 Eurypyga helias
TCGGAGTCCTGATGCTGCGGCTGGGCGGCTTACCTCTCTTGTCTTGAGCTGAAATGTGTTGTCTAGCAACAGACAGCTCTCTTTGCCACACCAGAAGAAATACGACGTTTATCTCACCTGTTGTCTGTTCTCCATTCTTCTCTCTGCCAAAAAAAAAAAAAAAAAAACCAAAGGGAGGAAAAAAAGCGAGTGCTTTATGTACTGAGTCACAGACACCGATGCGTGAATTCTAGCTGTGTTGGGACTACACACATGCAGTAACCATGTAGCTGAAATATGAATGAAATGTTTTTTTATCAGAAGATGAAATCTTAAAAGAGTTTATGTCTGTGACACAATCTATACAAAACGCTTTCACTCCTCTAATTAAGACTTCTTAGTGATAGTGATTTTGGTGGTAGTTATCCAGGGTAAGAACGTATGGACCACGGGGCTGTCCAAGAAGAACCTTATGATGGCAGCTAGACAGGCAGCAGGAACTGTGTCCATACAGAGTGAATACACACTGACACCCACACCACCCCCCCAACCAGATTTTAAAGCACAAAAAAAATATTACAAATGTTTCTGTGTTCTGTGAAACTTTGCACACCACGGTTAAGGAGGTATCTTTCAAAGTACGGTTATAAATTATTGTACTTTGCAACGGTTCTTTGTGGTTGACAAAATAATATTACGTTATATCCACAACTGCCAAAAGAAGGCCGGCTGCATTACGGAGTGCAGCACAGGGAAAACGGTGATGAGAAGTCTGCCCTCTGACACAGTGGTAACAGCAACCACAATTCAACGCTTCCTCGGGCCAGCTAGTGAAATAAATGAGCATTTAAATGTAATACCTAATGGAGGCTTGTCAGTAAAAGAAAAACCACTATTCAGGTTAGCATGACTGTTAATCCATTCTTAAGCCTACGGCAGCAGTGAGCATAAATCACCCCTAAAATGCTTTGGCATACATTTGCAAGGTAACTGGAAGATCACATGTAATATCAGCTTCATCTAACCTCAGTGCTTCCTCCCCTGAACAAGGAACAAAAGAAAAAGACTAAGATAACATTTTGAATATAATCACTTCTTAAAATTTAAATAAGAAATGAAAAAAACCCCACCGATTTCAGGATTTTTTAAATGAATAATTAAAAATAAATTCTTCCTATCTTTAGAAAGTGCAGATGCAGGTAATTTTTAGGGTCCTATCCAGCAAATTGGTGGTAACATGAAATTTAAAGGCAAATTCAATGCCTAAGTGTTTTGCATACTTAGAATTTATGATTTTACTTAGATCTGTAAGCTCATTATTTCAAATACACTTGAATCTGAGTGCTATGCATATGTATTACACTTAACACATTTTTTTTACATCCATATCTTTTTTAGTATCACAGTGGCTCCACTTCATAAAGTGCATACGTTGCAGCAGAAGCCTGATCTGATAAGAGTTTAAGTATTACTTAGATAAGGGCAATACTGTCCTTGCTTACAACTGTATAACTCTGAAGGGTTTTCGTTTACTTTGATAGTCTTTACCTGCTAATTTCAAAATCTTTTTCTAAGCACAGCTGCTGTCTCAACAAGCACAGTAGCATGGCTAGTCTATGTATAAAACCGCCCATAGTGATATTGAAAGAGCAAAAAATTAACAACGTAAAAAAGGGCTGAGCAAGATTTTCAAATGTCGGTTCTGGACTCAGTTTAATGAATTTCAGTGAAATAGATGGGTTCAGAAGTCTGGTTTATTCATTGGAAATATCCCTGAAGTATAATGGTAGGTAGAATACATAAATGGGTCTCTTTACACTCTCCTACCCTCCATCACAAATACATGCCAGGAGCACACCAAGTTATTATTAAAAAGGTATATTCATGTAAGTGGTTTTCCAGCTTTGGCTGCTCTGAGTCTTGCCCTGGGCAGCATTTTCTTTTGATAGCCTAAATTAAACTTAAATTAAACCTGTGCAGAAGCCCAATATTTGAAATATCTTTGTCCCTATGCCCAGCTCAAGAAGGCCAGGTCAGCTTAGGGAACTTACTTATTTTATTAATATATCATATGCCTTAAGTTTCATAAAAGGGTAACTAGAGGTATGATAGAAAAAAGCACAGGCTACTTTACACAGGAATAAAAACTAAAATGTTGACCATGAATTTCTTTGAAATTCTATATTTCTATCCATGATGTTTATGATTTACCCCAACAGTGTCATAAGGAGAAAGACAACACCCACACTAAATTAGAGAAGACAAATATATAACACCCATCCACACTGAGTGGCGAGGTGCCAACTGACATAACATTCAGCTTGCACTGCTAAGTGTCTCAGACAGCAAATAAGAAACATATACTTTTTCATGGAGCTCCTGACTGAAAATTCATCCAGAAGAGCAAGACTTAAAGTAAATAGGCAAAGACAAATTAAACAGAAGAAAAAAAAAATCTTTTCTTTGGCTCAAAACCAACTTCATGCAAAAGCCAAGAACAGCTTGAGAACCAATTTCATGCTAATAGGCAAGTAAATAGGCTAGTAAAGTATGATGTTTTATGAAGGATTTTCAGTAGAGGTACTTTTATATACCTCAGTGGCTTTGTAAGATAAGTATTATTTAGCCCCATTTCACAGACAATGTAATGAAGGTCATTAAACTGCTTGTCCCAGGACATGTGGGATAGCGCTGTTCTAATCCTTTCTCTCCAAGGCTGCCATACTAGCTGTTTGTATGCTGTAGCTTACAAAGTTCTGGTCAGAAATAAGATATTTTTTCTCCTGGGCATTACTGAAAATTTAACAAATTTCCATGCTGAATTTCCTATTTTTTATTAAAAGCAATTCGTGTCAGGAGTCTATTACCATGCCAGCTACTGCACGTGGCTTTAAACCACCCATCTGGCACATGAGAATAATGATCCTGATACATATTCAGTACATTTCACTAAGTCCTCTGGTAATCAGATGCACTTCAGGAGTAAATTAGGAGGCAAGAGCGATCTGGGAACACATCTATCTGAGGCAGTATCCTGCCTTAAGTCTTTGCTGGAGCAATGAAGCATGAGGAGGTGATTACCCAGGCACTGGTACCTTCTCCGTGTGTCCCTTCCCTCCTCTGAAAATCAGCCTGCAGTGATTCAGAGGAAGGAATAAGAGAAGCATATCCCTCAGGAAGGACAGACCAGGTCCACTCTTGAAAAATGGTGCAACCTGGCGTCTGTTTTACCCAACATGGGTGTATTTGAAAGTCTGGTTACTACATGAAGAAACGGTTAAAAAGTTTCTGGCAGTTGCACCAGTTAAGCTGAAACTCACCCTTCCTGCCCTTTTTCAGTCAATTGTAGTACAAATGAGGATGTACCTTCTAATGTGCTCTTTTGTCTTTTCCCTTGGCCTGAACTTTAAGCATCTGTTGCAGTGAAGACATAGCTGCTAAATATCTGTTTTGCAAAGCAAACAGAAAAAATGTTACTCAACTAGTATCTCTCTGGAAAAAATGCTGAAGCTATTGTGATGTAAGGCCTGATTCTCCCAGCCATGGAATGGAGTTCTTGATTAATGTCCGTAATTGTTCATTAGTCTACTGTTGCACTGGTGACTTCCTCAAGGGCTCTTGACTTAGAAATACAGCAGATGGCAAGAAGATGCCCACCTGCTCTGTAGAATCAGCTAAAAACACGATATGTTGCTTCTGTAAGGACTCCCTTTCAAACAGAAATAATTCATAGTAATTTGTCAGTCCTTTTTGAGTGCCTGCTCTACATCTGTTAGTGGCTGCAAATTATTGCCATACAAATTATTTCCTTCCCTTTCTATGCTGAGATTGCAACAAGCAAGGTGAAAAAGAACAATAATGCTTCTGGGCTAATGTCATAGATTCAGAGTGGGCGTTTGATTCATAAACCTCATTTTATGTGTTAAGAAAAGGCATCCATCATAATTGCTACAGTTGTTTGCTGGAAAAGCATTTTGAACTTCAGAATAAACTTACTTGGAGAGAACCAAAAGTGGCCCGAGCAGATAATTAATCTTTTAATTTTTTCAAATATATGAATATTTAAAATGCTGAGGTCTGCTACACTAAATAATTATTGAAAAAACTAAGTATAGAAAAAAGTAATTTAACAGGAAAGAGATTTTATTTCAATCACTGAAAATGTAGGAAATATCAAAATTAGATTCTTTTTGGTATATTCCCTGTGATACTTCATCAAATCCCAGAACATCCTGAGTTGGAAGGGACCCACCAGGATCATCAAGTCCAGCTCATGTCTCCACACAAGGGAACCTAAAAGTTAAAGCATGTGTTGTGCAAATGGTTCTTGAACATCAGCGGATTTGGGCCATGACCACTTCCCTGGAGAGCTTGTTCGAATGCTTGACCATCCTCTCAGTAAAGAATTTCTTCCTAATATCCAATCTGAACTTCCCCCGGTGCAGCTTTAAGTCATTCCCTTGTGTCCTTTCACTGGACGCCAGAGATCTCCCTTTCCATTCTCCCTCATAAGGAAGATACTGATAGCAAGAAGGTATACTCAGCTGCTCCTCATAAGTCATGTCCTCTAGACCTTTCACCATCTTTGTTGCCTTTCTTTGGGCACATTCTAATATTTTTGTGTTCTTCTTATACTGTGGAGCCGAAACCTGCATGCAGTACGCGAGGTGAAGCCACATCACCAGTGGGTATAGTGGGACAATGACTCTTGACTGTTTAGCTGTACTGTGCTTAATGTACCCCAGGGTATGTTTGTGGGCTGATATGTAAACTGCTTACAACAGCCTTCTAAGGAAATTTTAATTTATGAAATCTAGTATAATGATTAGTATAATAGTCCTACTAATTAATTTAATTTTATGGTTGACCGTAAGTTATTTCTCATTTGATTTGGTGAGAATTTATTGTGGTTCATACATCTGCTTATATATTTAATTTTGTTAATAAATTTACAAAATATGTAAATACACAAACACGTTTTTGCTACTTGGGTTCAGTAGGAAAGGTCATCTATACTAGCAGTCTATGGGTCTCTTCTTATAGATCTACCTGTAAATGGTCCAAAACAGGAGCATTATTTTATGGGCTCCAGGTGCCTACCATTTTTAATCTAATCACTTTTCCTAGTAATCCATATCCTCCAAACATTTCTAAAAGCCTTTTTAAAGTCTTCTTGTGCTCCCTCTGTTGTTTTGTCATATAAATATAATCTGGTCCTACTGGACTTCTTGTCAAATCCTACAAGTAGCCCTACTAGTGTAGCTGAGGTTAATCCTACTTACTGAAGTGAGTTCATCTGCCTGCTTTTCTTTGGGAGTCAATTTATTTGTTGGAAATTCAGGACAGCCACCGAAGAAGGTGGGAGTTGTTGCGAAAGTAATGTTGGATTATGGCTTGGATACCTGATTAAAATTCAGAGAAATTACTTGATGAAAGCAAAATGTTGTAACAATATTGTTTCAAACTTGAAATAGCCTCAGTGGTCCTGTGGCCCAAAGTAATGTGTTTATGTTTTACATGCCGAGTAAAGCTTAGCGCTACTAACAGTGCCATGAAAAGAAAATCCTGCTG